>NC_091821.1:345525391-345807891 GCF_038994185.2 Dermacentor albipictus
ACAATGATGGCAGATGTAAGACCCTATTACGATCGACCTACCAAAGCAAGAGCTCGCAAGGGAAGGTTCGTGATCTTTCCGAAAAGGGGAAAGTTTAATTAACCTACGCGAACGACATACTTCAGGCGCCCACATGTGCTCGAACAGGCCAAGCGAAAGGGTTCTCGAGACGAATGCAAATATAATTATACCCGCGGCGTTGAGTGATAAGCATAATGAGAAACAACTTTCATAAGTTGTCTCCTTCGCATATCTTCCTCATTCTTTATCCAGCTATGTAAACGAGTCTGAAGTTCAGCAGCTTTCCCGTTTAATTATACGCTGATGGGCTTCTGCCCGAATAGAGAGCACACAGAAAACCTTAAGACTCAGCTTTCGATGGTAATGCCTCCCGCCCCAAACTTTCCCCATTAAAGAAAAAGAAACAATACACAAGCACTACGTTTCAAGTAAGCACAGTCATTGAAGCGAAATCGGAGAGGCCAAGTAACTCTAACGAAATATAGCACGTGAGCCCTACAAGCACGCCCAAAACCGTAAAGTGTCATATATTGGTATATTATTGTCAGCCCTCATCAAAAGTCATTTACCATCTTAACAGGTGGCCAATCAGTTTATAACGGAGGCCGGCCAGCCTTTCTCTACACACGGTCAAGACATTCCATAAGTAATTTCTTACGGATTTCGTTCAGTGTATTAGCGCATACAAAAGGGCTACGTACGACAGCCACAGCTTGTCAGCTGCATACAAAAATAGCCGGCGCTCTCGCTCTTTAAGCACAACGCGCGCTCGCGTTAACTACTGCACATTGCATATGGAGGCACTGCTTCGTACATGCTCCGTACATCGACAAGTGCACACCTTAAAAGCGCCACGAACGAGGGCGCTTGCAGTTTATGCTGCTGCATATTCTCGAATAACTCCTCTCCTCTTCTACACTATTATTATGACGCGTTTCTACGAGCAGGACATCCAACGATTTCGTGTTTCCAAGCGATTGTTGCATCCACTTGTGTTGTGCGTGGATATCTATACGGATAGGTCCGGTGTGTTCCGAGCCCGCAAAACTATAAAAAAAAGGCGTCGACACACCTCCGCGACGTCAGGGGACACGAATTTGACACGACAAAGAAAGGCTGCGTTCTAGGTCGGCTACCTGGAATGGCTCTGTGACATCAGGCGAAGTCGTCTCACATCTGCCGCAATAAGGAAATGCACGGGACGCCGCTAACGAGAAGTGGGACTTACGAATGGGACAGACGGCGAATTGAATCATCGCTTGAGGTCTGTATGCACACACTGACTCGCGAATAGAGAGCAAGAGAAACCGGCGTGGTAACAACGATAAACAGACACCGAACATGCCACCAGAGCGGCGTTTCTGCACAGCGCGCTGTGCACGAATACGTGTACCTCGAGATCGAACAGAGTCGGCTCCTAGCGGCGAGGTGACGAAGCTCCGAAGTGTGGATGCCGGTGGCCCGTCGCCGCTCCAGCCGCAGTGTGCAGCGATCGTAGTTCGCGAAATCACGATGAATGTTGACGAGGACGGTTTGTTAGATGGTTAGTAACCTCTCAACCTGTTATTCTTTCATTTTTGTAACGGAAATTCGCAAAATAAATCGCTGTACGTTTTTAGTGTACTGATGCGAAAAGCAATTGCTTAACGCGACCACACCATGTGCGCTCGTCTCCTTTCAACGTGTTGTGAGGTTAACATGCGTTCTTTTTCCGTTTTACAGCACCCTTGCCTCTAAGCACAATTCTCAACCATGTTAGGGACGGTGTCAGGTGCCTCGTCGAAGGCGACCAAGTCGTTGCGGCGGGCCACATCATTGAGTGTAGTGCCGTCGCTTCCACCAGCTGCTCTGACGGTCCTGTGCGCGTTATCGCATTCGTGCTGCAGTCGTCCGCGCTTAGTAAAGACCCACACCGAGTCGACCTGAATTTGACCGACGAGACAAAAATAGCAGAATTAAACTGCACATGCCCTGCAGAGTAAAGTATTGCCTCAAGTTGTTCGGATGTAGTTGGTCTCGGCGCGTATCGCGATTTGTTTACATTACATCACTAAGCTGACTCGCTGATTTGCGATGTGTTTACGTTATGCGATAAATTTAGAGAACTTATGTTGCTTTATCAATTTTTGTTTTTAGCCAGACGTACGAAATCGCGAGTTAGTTTCAGAGTGTTACTACCATTGTAAAATGTTTTCGAGTCGCTTTATAACCAGTTGCAACCGTTACACGAAGCTCAAATAAAGCATGCAACTTATAATTTATGTTGTATCCTAATCATTAGATCCCTTTAATTACTTTCGCCTGCAGGCACTTGAATTTGCAGTGGTGCTTGAATGCAGTGCATCGGGCTTCAATTTTTTTCGCCCCCCTATAAAAGAGAGAAAAATATATAACATTATGAGCAGTAGCAATAAATTCGCTCGCGCATGTTCGTTCATCGCTTAATGGACCATCCGCTGTTGGCTCGCGAAACGACACTGTTTAATCTGTACGAGATCATGCGTACACACTTGCCGTGTTTCGGTGCTCGTATTTACACTTCTGAACACAGAGAACAGTTCCCGTGGCTGAGGAAAGACAACGGAAAACGTGACAACTAGTCACGCTCGGTGACGGTCGTTTAAACGGACTCGCAGCTGAGCGCGAACCTTGAATTCACTGCGCAGGCGGCGCATGAAGTTTATAAAATAAATTGCATGCGTGGACACACGGTTAATTTACTTGTGGAAGTATGTAAAAGCACAGGCAACTCATATATACTGGCATCCCAGGCCACGCCGACACGAACTTTCGCGGACTGCAACGATCTTCACACGCACAGCAACCACACAGCAACTACGCATGCAGCAAACATTAATGCCCAGATTGCCGATTAGGATTCCCAAACTTGATATCATATTGGACTACTCGCCATCCTTTTTCGTCAGCGAACGCTTGAACGCACCATCGTCGAAGTGCTTACTGCACACCATCGCATACTTGGAAGGCGCCTTGCCGTTCCGAAGCCTGACGAGTCATTCTCAGCGACGTGCCGCGTCAATGGGATAGTAGTGAAAGCTTATCCCTGGCTCTGTGCAATATGTGCTGCATTGCGGAACCGAACAAAATCTCACGATGGTAAATTAAGCGTTTTCTGCGGGCACGGGGCACAGAATCGCGAAATGAAAACAGTAGCTCCCTACACTTCCACACACCGCACGGGCGACGCATCCACACTAACGGGGCGACGGTGCTGCCACCTATAGGTCGATCTCGCGGCCAATAGCCTCCGTTATGGTCCGAGGGCGCCGCCGCTGACCTTCAGGTGTTGCATTACCGGATTAAACCGATTATCGCTAGACGGTCCCGCTCCATATGGCACCGAAGTCTCAGTGCGCGTAGGATGTCCACACGTGAATTCAGGCGGGCACTTAGAAACCCTACACGCGTGAGAAAGATGCAATGGCACAGACAATATCACGAGGGAAAAAAAAGAAATTAAGCTCGATGGAGCCAGCCATTTACGAGACTGGGAGGTGATAGCCAACAGAATGTGGCATTCGGCTGCTCCTAATACTGAAGCAGGTTGCGGGGAGCAGGGGCACAGGGCTCGCGCACTTGCCTTCCACAGTCCCAAAAGCAGCTGCCTCCGCGGCGCCGCGAAAATATCTACCCTTAGATAAACGTCATAGAAGGCGTGGAGGTAGGTTAACTGCTGCTTATAGCACGACGTAGAAGTGCGGCAAGTGCAATGACGTCACTCGCGAGGCAAAGCTGCGCCTATGGATGCCTGCACGTCTTCAAAAAGAACGCCGTCGGTGAGTCGGCGATCACGATGTGCCATAAGTAAACGTAACGCTCGCCACACTCGAGTTGAACAGCGGGCAGTGTTCCGCAGTCGTCGCTAAAGCGTGAATGCCAGTGTTTTCGGCCGCGTGGAGCTGTCGACACGAGGGACTGTATACGTGGATGTATCGTGTAATACCATGTACAGCGAGCAAGATCACGCACATTTGGTGCACTCTTACGTCGGTACATAGCAAGAGTCGCGCCACATTGAGCACGCCGTCAAGTCACGTGACCTGTATACTCCCGACTCCCGCCGTGCGCGAGTCATTTCTGCAGTACACCAACGACGCAGCGACACGTGCAAGAAAAAAACGGAACGCCTTCGCGAGGCCACCCAGCGCAATATACGTTTTCGCGTGTACTATATACGCAGTATACATTATGATGCGGCTATCGCAAACACTGACAATGACGTCACCTGTTATGGAAATTACGAAAGTGAGAACGTACGGTTACGTGGATACACATTGAACGGTGTGAAACGGCAGTTTACTGAAAAGTGTGAGCGAAATATAATGATGGACAAGGGCGAATGTAGACAGATTAACTTCTCTTCATATAAAAGTTGCGCTGGCAGTCTTCTCATCGCTTTATTAGTTCTCTCTCTTTTCGCCCTTCCCGGCTAGTCGTGTACCGTGAGAACGTGCTAAAAAACCCTGTACCACTGGTGCGAGTGAGCCCCGCGCTTCAAACAACACGAGACGTGGCCCTTTTGAGGGAGCGAGGGCGCAGGTCTGCGCGGCGCTGGTGTGACTGCTCAAGTGGCAGCACGTGGCCGCCATGCCACTGCCTTCAGTTGCTCTGGCAGCCGCGTTCTCTTTAGTGAAACGGTGCAAGCAGGCGCAGGAATGCGGCGTTAAACGGCGAAAACACACGGCGAGCGACACGTGAGGGCGCTTTTGCCTGTACAAGTGTATACAAGTGCAATTAAGCGTGACGGTCCTTGGCACGAGAGCTTGTCTCACTGCCAGACGCCGGGCATTTGGCTGCCAGGGCAGAGCGAGGTGTTAGAAGAATGGAAACATGGGTGGACACATCAACCTCATTAAGCCGAGCGGCAGCCTTTCCCCTATAGAGCTACGGCGACAGTCGCTTGCCGCATTTCTTCCTCGGTCCACTGCTGTACGTCAATGCTGTTAATGCGATTAGCATTCTTCGGGTATTTCGCGCACTTTCCGGGGGCAGCTTATATATCTAGCTATGCCTCTAACTGTGTTCCCGCCAACTTACATATTCCGCGATCGTATAAATTTATCCGATGCCCGGCGCAATCGAACCCCAGTCACGCGCATACTTTACGGCGGCGTCGCCAGATGGCGCAGCGTGTGCATCAGAAGCGCGAGAAAACGCTGAATAATGTTTCGACGTTTGCAGTACAGTATGTCGTTACAATGATTCAACGCTGATCGCATTAACGTCGAAATTCGTCATGAGATGGGTTCTGCTGGATTTTTTTCCCCCCTCTAGTGTGTCTTTTCTAAGTGCACAATAGGTAATACACAGAATTCCATAAGTGGGCGCTTCTCTTCACATCGTGTCTGACCTAACCAATATGGCGGAGCTCGGCCTATAGATTAGTAAGTAAGGGGTGCGTCGTCGGGCAGACCGCGGGGTGCCAACCATTCCCGTCCACCTCCGGCTCTTGCGCCACCCATGCTTTTGCAGCGTGCCTCTGATCTTCTTCACTGCTATACTTCAGTGCAGGAGGTCAGCCATCTTGGCTAGGCACATACTGCGCGGAAAAGCACGCGCACAGAACTTCGCATGTTATCTACCGTCTCCGTGTATATATACCCGGGAGCGCTCGTCAAATCTGCCTTCGAGTACGCCGAAAAAGACGACCTGCTCATCAACATTCCCCGAGTTTTGTCTCTCTCTCTCGCTAAGATGAACGTGTGTGCCGCCTCACTCGGTAACCCATTTCGCCGACCTACCGCGGTGTACCCTATAGTAGCTACGGTGCCGCGCTGCTGAGCTCGTGGTCGCGGTTTCGAACCAGGCCGCCACATTTCGATGGATGGCGAAATGCAACACTCGTGTGCTCAGGCTTAGGTGCACGGTAATGTACTCCACGGGTGATTAAACTAAAGCCGGAGCTCCCCACTACGGCGTGCCTTATAATTAGGTTATGATTTGGTACCTAAAACCCCAGAATTATTTTATTTCTATGTCGCACCTGCTCATTGTGTTCGTTCATGGTACGCGTTTAATACCGCTAGCCGTAGCATTCTTGTCACTCAATCCTAACCTTAAAAAATCATTTTAAAAATCACTTATATAGCTAAATGTCAGACGTGCCTATTAAGGCATTCGTTCCTCATCTGTGTTTCATGCGCTTACGCACAGATGGGACACAAAATCGTGCGGTATTGATCGCACACAGGCGCGACAGCCAGCACTGTCAAGGAGGCTTAGAAACAGCGGAACAAAAGTCAGCCTGCATACATACAGCAGTCGCCAAGCAATTTCGTGTTTTGATCATGTGCACAGTGTCAATATAATCATATTTCGGCGGGCCGCACCTCTTTCGCCAGCTCTTTGTAAAGCTCTCTGATGAAAAGCAATCCATTTGGAAAAGTATAGGCGCCTAAATTTCCATCTCTGCTTCCGCTAGAAAAAGTATGCAAAAAAAATAAAAACGATTCGACAGCCTGTAAACACGAATAATAAAGGCGAATGCAAGCTGCATACAAGGACGTGACGATCGATTTGCTGCGCAAACAATGACAACGGCACTGTGAAACTCACACGGGACCCGGCTTGCGTATACATATTTCATCAGTCTGTTTGTTAACGGATCCCGTGGCATAACAAAGGAGGCCGAAGCGCTGCTGCCTTTGACATTCGCACTCTGAAATTAAATTACGCTATAACGTATAATGAGATCGCTCAAACCTCTGTCCGCCGGCCCCTATATAATCTAGCTCTCTCTCTATGTATATAATAACGCTTTCACGTGCCTCACTATTTCCCAAACCTTCGTCGACTGTGCTTTGTCATGCAAAAGACACCAGCCAACACTGGGTGATCACCATGCAGTACGAAAGAACAGCAACAAGCGAATTGCAATACAGGAGGCTCAGTATACTGTTATAGTCCATTAAAGGGCTCCTCATCAGGTCTGTCCATTTTGAGCTGACAAGCGCAGAGCATACAATGCGCGCCAACGGTCGTGTTTGCAAAGAATTGCATCGCTAGCGCCGCGAAAAGGTCTGAAATTTCAATCCGAACGCCGTTTTTCCCTTCTCCTCGCGACCGCTCCGCTCCAAGCCGGACGGTGACGTACTCGGGTCCGCATTGTGACGTCGCTCGTGGTGACACGTGACCTTTAGAATTATTCAAGGCGCCATCTGTTATTTGTGTGATCTGTTGATTGAATTGACGAATTGAAGTTTAGAGAAATAATAAAACACACAAACGGAATGTCTGCGTGTTTTTTTGTTTTTGTTTTACTTCGCACCGAAGCAAGAGAGATGTGCTTCTGCTTCGTCTGCTTGTTCCCAGTCGTGCAGTCACGTGCGCAGGTACCAAAACTATGCCATTTTCTACCGTGTTGCAGCGCCGTGATCATGTCCTGCGACTCGCTTGTTCTGCCTCAGTATTCGTGTAGCACTGAATTATACCGATAGTCATGTTTCCTTGTGCGCAGCGCGCAAAATCGTGCTCTGCGCGGACGAGACAACAGCTTGCGCGCGACGCTGTCAGAGGAAATGCGTATCGCCGAAAAAAAAAAAGCGAGGACAAAAAGAAATGAAGGTGGGGCCTGTGACGTATGCGTCATGCGATCCTCGAAGTACGGTATGGGAGAACGCAGGGAAGGAACTTCGCGTGCGGGGGCTAGACGGGGCGAGTGGAGAGAGCGTCTTGCTTGGCACTGGAGCCCGCTCGCTGAAAGCATGGATTCGCGGCACTGAAATATTTCTACCTCAGCTATTAATGAGCCGATTTGAAAAAATTTTGCGGCAGAACGTTCCTTAGAGGACATGTAACAACTTGCAGCGTATGATCAAAATTTGCTATGGGGCCTGGTGAGGGGCCCTTTAAAGCGGGCTTGCACATGCTGCATTGGGCTCACGCATTCACGTGAACGCACGGTTTGCGGTGACGAGAGGAAAACAAGCCTTATATGGCGTGTTCCAGCTAAAGTTAGCCATGCTGTTCAACGAAAAAAGAAAGAGAGAAAACACGGTGCAAGATACAAGACCTGGTGTTCTGTTACAAGACCTGTAACAACCGAACATCGCAGGTTTTGTAATTGTATCTTGCACCGTATTTTTTTTCAATCGTTTAATTTTTTTTCGTCGAATGCATTGTGTGCGTTCCACTGACGTATGACGTAGGTGAAATGCGAAGCTCGCTTTTTTCTATATATAATTATACTTCCAAGGAGGCTTTTCAATGCAACTCACATGCTGCCGAATTCTTTCGCCGAAGGTATACAACTAAGTGCACAAACCCCGCTGCCAGGCGTTCGAGCAATCGGAAACGGCGAGCGCAGGATATATACCCGAGTTGGCAAATATTGATTCGAGCACCTGTTTCATTTACTGGGGCGTTATATCGAGGGAGGTACGCCCCGCTCCATACGAGTACACAATGGCGCTGCGTGTACTAACCGCACCTCGTGGAACGGTGTCGTTGCTGCGCCTTGCCCGCGGTGAGATGAATGCATTTTCGATCGGCGGCTCCAGATCCGTTGCAGACGCGTTGGTTGTTTTCGCTTCACCGGATCAAAATTTCGTGCCTATACTGTCTAAACTCGGCTGTAGACGACGAGCGCGGTATGTTGGCGCCATCGTACAGATAACCAGCACTGCCGAGTCACTATATGCACGCTTCCGCACGTACACTTTCTCGCCTTATCAACACTGCGCAGGTGGTGTGGCTTCTTATAATGCAAGGATTCTCGCAGGCAAACCCGGGACTGCGGGCCCACTTCTAATCGGACGTCACAGATTCGACGCAGCTCCTTTATACTCCGGGCGTCAATGATTAAGAATGCAACAACCATTGCAGTGCAACAACATAGGTAACATTTCCATCGCATTTTTTTAACGCGAACAGATGACAGAGAACTTTTAGCATGCGCGCGAACGATACCTTGTGCACAGTGCGCATGCGCGCATCGCAACGAGAAGTGAACGGCATGCTCACGCGGCCAGCAGGTTCGTACGTAACTGCGCCGTTCTCGCCTTGTTCGAGACAGCGCGAGACTCCTCGTTAAACAATGGAAACGGCGGCGTCAAAAGAGAGTCGCAGCAAGTGGCTCCAGCTTTCGGTTTACCTACACGTGCACTCTCGTGTATTAAAGGTGCTGTCTTGATCGCACTGTCCAAAAAGCGCTTGTGTTGTACGCAGCACCCAAATTCTGTAATGTCATTTACTGTGACAAAAACAGCGCGAAGATGGGACAGTTAGGGCAACGACCAGACACGGCGATGCGCCGTAATGTGGCCTCGCATCAGAGGCAGGATCGACCTCGTAGAGTTTGTTTTCTACGCGCCCATATTTTTGTCTCTTTTACAGAATGCGTCAGGTAGGTTAACCCGCGGTCAAACCACTGCGGACCGATAGACGCAAACACGCTATAGATCGGAAAGCATGCTATTTAAAGGACCAGCGCCTCGGCTCGATCAATTTGGAACAGTTTTTACTGTTTCCCGTTGGCACGCCGATTTACGCTGCGCAGCTGTGCTCCACAATAACATAAACGAAGCCCGACACTCGGATCGAAACTCTTTGTCACGCTATAACTCGCATAGGCCTCGCGCCTTGGGGCTTCGAACACGCCGAGCAACAGTTCCTGCGGCGCGTCGCCTTCAAGTTCCCTCCGGTTTAATAACCAGCACAAGCGTCAGAGCTCAGAATCGCCTGTTGGTCACCCATCGCGTACACCGTGGCCAAGTGAAGCATGGCTATAGACAAACACAACCACGAACGAGGCCTGAGGCGCCAACTTGAAGCGCCATGGTCGTCCACGTTTTTCAGTGCTCGGTTCAACAGGCACGGTCGCCATGACGACGACGGAGGCGCTCGTGCGCCGCTAATTGTTTGCTAACTTATCAGTCGGTGCGACGATAAGAGAGCGAGCACGCGCTGTTAGGCGCTCTTAACTAGCGCCTGGCGACAGCGGTCGATATACGAGGTTATAGCGCCAGGGAGAGGGACACATTGCCGCGAATACGTCGGCGAAGACCTTATACCAACCACAAGGGCGAGCACATCCCGGGAAATACGTGACACAGCGATGGAGACTGTACACTCGCGTACGACTCCGCTATAGTTTTTTTTTTTTTGTCACAGAAGGAAGAAGGACATTATAAAACAAAACGGTTTCTACAGCAATCGCGCACGCAGGACATTGAGACGGAGCCTTCGAGTACAGAAACGATAAACTAAGAATGAATTCAGGGTTCGTACGTCGCGTCTACCTGGGCGTTTCCGCATTCCGACGGGGGCAGAGTTTACGGCCACGAAAAGGAAGCAGCGCACACAATAACACCACGGCCGCACGTACAATTCAACTACCAGAGGCAGCGGTGACACACACGGAAAGAGATGCGCATGCCGACCTTCTTGGGAGCCGCGGTAAAAGACAACGGCGCAGCGCGCCGATAAGACGACGGCTGCAGAGCGGACCGGCACAGTTGATGACGATACAGTGAATTAGCCGGCGGCCACGGCGGCCGGCCGGCCGGCAACCCTGGCGGCGGCTTCAAGGCGGCGCCTGCCTCCGGACGACGCACAGGCATCCGGTGCGGAGGCAGCGGGTCACGGCGGCCCGGATGCGGGAGTACCAGGGCCCGGCGGCCTTCTTCAGTGCCGTGTTCTCTGCGAGTGCGAAACGACAGAATTAACGGAGCAAGGAACCTCGATTATAGGTTCACAGCAGAACGTTCAGTGCGCAGTAAACATAGCAAGACAAGACGTGCAACCGTGACACTTGTAACGATGTGAATGCAACTATAATCGTAGAAGATAGCCAACTATAATAATGGTACTTCCCTGGTTTCGTTATCTGTTGACTTTGTGTTGTTCTCACTAGCAAAACATCGAGCCCCCAAGGTTCCCCTTGTTAGTCTCGCCCTTTGTACAGCGAGCGTCACGACTTCGGCAGCCTCGATGCCATGAGGTATTAGCATGCGAGGGTTTACTAGCCAGTTTCCTGCTCCCAAACCCGCGAGCTACCCATGACGCCTACGGTTCCACGTATGTCGCCATCGCCTTGAGTGGCGCTTGCTAATAGCACTCTGAGAGGTAAACATAGAAGTCTTAGGGAAGCGAAAAAAAGATTAAGGAGGTTTATACAAAATGCTCAAATTGTTCTCGAGCTTCTTTGTTAACCTCCAAGTTTCTTCCCGATATGTTAGTACCGGCAGAATGCAGTGATTGTACACTTTTCTTTTCAACGACAGTGGTAAGCTCTCAATGAGGATTTGGTATTGCCTGCCGTATGCACTCCAACACATTTTTATGCTCCTGCAATAGCGAATTCGGCGATTTGCCGAATTTGCCATTGGCCATGGGCGAATTTGCCATGGGCGCCCCAATGCACCGTTGTATCCAATTACCGTCGCCTATGAGTAGTTGTAAGAGGGCGGCGCGGATCAGAGAGCAAACGCGGATAGCTGATATTCTAGTTGATATGGAAAAAAACTAAAGAAAAAACAAGGAGCTGGGCAGGGTCATGTAATGCCAAGCGCAAACAGCTAGTGGACCATTAGAGTTAAAGAATTGGTGCCAAGGAAAGGGAAGCGTAGTCGAGGACGGCAGAAGACTGGGTCGGGTGACGAAATTAAGAAATTTACATGCGCAAATTGGAATCAGCTAGCGCAAGACAGGGGTAATTAGAGATCGCTGGCAATAGATTTCGTCCTGCAGTGGACACGTGATGATGATGATGATGATGAGAAATGCGAGACCGAAAAGCATGTATAGCATACTTGATAACTGAAGCAGACTAGGTGACTATTTCAGACCGCCCCGTTTCAAAAGGGTCATCACTAAGACATCGCCGTCGCAGGTATGCTCGCTCAAGACGAACACGAAAGTCTGAGAAAGCCGCCTTTACAAAAAAGAAAAAAGAAAAACAGAAGAGAGAGAGAGAAAGAGAAAGATGGGGGAGTGGTTGTTAAATGCTTGGCTCGTGGAGCAGAACGATAGCGCTAAGAAAAGCATAGTCTAAAATCTGCGCTTATACATAACCTCCCTCAAGGATTCAGCGAGTCTAATTAGTGCTATTAATGAGCTTGGCTGTACGGTGATCTCACAAGCAAGATTCAGCGGAGTGACATGGTCGAAAACCAGAAAGGTATAAACGCTGCCGTTGAAACATCGGTACCCGGCCCTGACTTCCTTTCTTAACAAGTTCAGCCTTAATACCAAATATAATATGGCAACAAGCGAGAAGCCTCTATGCACGTTTCAAAAAGGGCAGTTCGCCCCATGTCGCTGTGCTGAATGCCTGAATGCTGGTCTGTCGTAAGCACGCAATGACAAACTGACCTTTTACGCGTTTCCAACATCGCACGTGAATTCTGGCTCTACAGCATGAAAGAAGAGAATGTGCATACAGGCAAGAGCGAAGATCGTGTCAACGCAACGCATTCCTTCGCAACATTCCATTTCACACTGTTTTTCGGTCGATATGATTTTTTTCCCCTGACATTGCAAATGGGGCACAGTGTTTTTCGGATGCTTTGAAATCCGTCCTTTATCTAAATGAGCATGATTTGCAGGTTACTTTGTTGTACCATGGTTGCCCAGGTACCTTGGACAACCAAACTCGACGTTGCTTCGATGCGATTTTATTGCAGTATCACTTCTACCACTGAAGCGCCATGAAGAGTCAAGGTTCAAGCAGCACGTCGCCGCCGAAATAGCGTTATCACGCAAACAAATGCGCACTTTTTACTGGTTATTTCTCGAGGCACGTAAGCAACGCGCAATGAACGATTCGCAATATTCCGCAAGCAGGGCCGCTATCTTGTACACGTTCGAAAAGACGACGTTCGATTTCGCCTCACGCGAATGGACTAGACTGGCCTAGGCCGCGATTAGGGGCCACTAACGTTCTAATACCGTCTGTCTCAGCTAACGTTACCAGGCTGTTCAAAGAATAAAAAGATGTAAAGAACACGGTGCCAGATACGAACAAAAAGCATACGGCGTTCAGTCGTCAGCGGTCTGGACCGGAAACCAGAGGTATTAAAATAGTACCTTTCACCGTGTTTTTTTTAACTTCTTTTTTCTTGTAACTGCTTGGCTAGCACTAGCTGGGTCACCCTACACATTATTTTCGGCGAGTGGTAGATGCGACGTTTACCTTCGCTTAGAGATAAGCGCCTTCTATTCCTGCAAGATTTTCGTGACGCATTCGTAATTTGCATTTCAAACACAACATTCTGCGCAGAGGCCGATGGATGTATGTACACTACCTGAAACTATATACTATAGCCTTTTAGCGGTCCAAAATTTGGTAGCTGTTGGCCACGACCTGAACCTCTCTGTATAGCGTGAACACAAAATCGCGGTACGCGAGCCTGTTTCACAACCTGGCCCCTTTGAATTGTTGTCGCAGCGGCCAGGAGTCGAACCTGCGACCTCGTGCACGCTCAGCAGCAGAACGCAACAGCGACCTCGAAGCTACCGCGGCGGGTGAGAGATCTGAATGTAACATTGAATAAATTTCTTAATTTTACTCAGCGAATTAACTGCGCAAGGTTTATATCGCGTCCCGTACATAAAGGTCACCCGAAATACGAGCGACATTAGATAACAAACAAACGTTTCTCTCCATACACCGCAAAGTGCGCGTATATTTACTTCATATCGTCTCACGCAGACCATCGCTCGGAATGGACGTCGAGATTGAACATCGAAGATCAATTTCAGTTTACTCCGCAAAGCGCGCAGGCGGGGCGATAGCGTCCTTTCCGCCACATGGGAGGCTGAGAGCTAAATATAAATGCGGTCGTTTGTCGTTCAGACCGACGGGAGTGGAAGCTTAACGGCGATGAAACCGAATGCTGAACGAAAGATGTTCAGCTCCCAGCGAAACTTACGTAATACCCTCCGAACGATCTTTCGAAAACCGCTATTTGAAGTTTCAGAACGTGTTTCAGAAGGAGAAACGAAATACCGATAAGAAAGAGGGACGCGCAAACAGTTATGAAACAAGGAACAGCTTAACGCTCGCGATCTTCGCCTGTTCATTGTAAGATAAACCTAGAGATCCCATCTATATAGCAGATCGTGTCTTATTCAGCCTTCTGAGGCAAGCGCTGCAACGTAACCGTACACGAAGGCGATTTAAGAGCATAGGGACAACCGCGGGGATATAGGGGTGAGGAGCTTTCGACACAGTATAGAAAGGTGAAGTGCGAGAGTCCTTTCTCGTCCAGGCTATGGCGGACACCAAATTGTGTTCGACACCGCTGCCTTTACTATATACGCGCGTTCAGTGCGCAAGGAAAACGGTTCTTCGAGCAGTATCGATTTCTTGTCCGAGCGAACACATGTCAGCGGTGTTGCGTTATACGCGTGTAAGCGCGCCGGCAAATCTACACGGATCTTCGCTCCGATAACAGAACAACAATAAATGCGTATATATGTCGGTGTATAAGGAGGCGTCGCATATATCCATTCTGAGCAGAGTCGAATAGGACGTCCGAGGTTTCGAAATCGCGAACCTGTTGCGGACGGGCCCTTCGCTCGAAGACAAATAGCCGGCGTATATAGATGTGAATCGAGGGCTGCAGCAAAATGAAGAAACCTCGGGCTGGTCAGGACATAGCCACGGGGTTACATATATACTCTCTCTCATCAAGTCCGTGCAGTACAGTCGAGCTTAGAGGGCGAAGAAAGGAGGAGAGCTTTATGCAACGGGACACGTAACAGTGCGGCACGCACGAAAGCTGAAAAGGACATGCAGCAGACGGTGCACATAAGCTGTTTCCTTATACATTGGTTGCTGCGACCGAAATATTGAGGCAGAGTGTGTAGCTCTGGTACGCCGCTTCTCCGTTATCTGTGTTCTGCAGCAAGAAATAAGTTAACAACGTTAAAGAAAAAAAAAATCACCGACGATTACGATACTCCCTAATGCGAAATTTGAGCGCTGATCTTTAGGTGCTTTCGATTCCACCGGCTGTTTTGCTCACTGCTCAGAAAGAAAGCGTGAACGCAGGAACGCGTGGCTCACGCGGAGCGCATTCTCTATGCTCCCTTTCACAGATCAGGTGCAACGCTATGGAAGCTACGCAAGAAGTTTGGTGACGAAAAAAAGTAACACTCCACGCGTTCCGACCATGCTTCGCTGCGCACAGTCTGTGTGCACACAACGCCCATGCTATACCAGTGGGAGGCAGATCGCTGCCCTGGCTATAAGCTGCGGAGCCGACGGAGCCGAGCTTGCATGTTGCGCCCACTTTGCCCCGCCGGTTTTGTAGCGGTGTCCAGCTCGGACCCGGCGGTTCAACTGCAGGCCGTCAGCTGGGCTTTGGAAGTCGCCGACAGACAGGGCCTCACGACCATAACAAGTGGCACTAGAGGAACTGATCGGACGGCCACCTCACGCACCCTGGAAGCCCACTAAAGTCAACCAAATCCTTTCTGTTGACGAAATAAAGTTGTTACCACCACCTGTAGCCAAATGCAGTGCGCGTCTCTCGCGCCTCTGGAGACATTCTAACATTCTGCGCTTATGCGGCGTCAATAGCGTGACAGCCACGACGGTGCGAGCGCGGGCCTAAAGTATCCGTATAGTTACTACCGCCGTAAAGTTAATAAATAATATTGCTATGGCACAGATAAAGGCGATGACTATAGCAATCGTGCGCGTCGTCTGTCCTGTTCTAAAGCGCCGTTATTAGTCGTGCGTTGTCTGCTGCATATACCGGCTGCGTCAGCGAACACTTTCATAAATATTTTTCAATTGCCTGTGACAGATAGCGCAATTCTAGTCCATGAGTTGGTCTACACGAAGAGGCGGACATTACTTGGACAAAAAATTGAAATGCACAATCGACTAATTACCAAACAATCAATAATTAGGTGTTTACCTAATTACCTTATACACATTTTGGCCGGGGAGTTCGCAACTTGGAACGAATTATCAGGATGACACTATAGTTTTGAGATATTAATTCCTGAACTTTTCCGAGAAATGCATTGCTGTTCCAGTTACTTTTGTGATTCAATGCGATAAACGACGTTTTGCTATGAAAGTCAGAGGAACGACAGTGAATTTTCACCGCAAGTGCGACGCCGCATATAGTGTCATCCACACAATTCTTTTCAATTGTATATGCCTTGTAGTCTCACCCAATAAAATTTGTAAATCGCAATATGTGCCTTAAGGTAATTAGGAAAAAGCTCAATTAGCGAATTTTCTTTTTAATTAGTCGATAGTGCATTTCAATTTTTTATTGCACACGTAATGTCCGCCTCTTCGTGTTGACCAGCTCATGGACTCATGGCTCATATTCAGGCAATTTCAAAAAAGTTTGAAAGTGTTTGCTGAAGCACCCTGTATACCCTGTTCTATGAAGCGCTATTTCTTCAATCATTAGCATGCAGCAAACGACCAGAGTTATCACTCTAACAAAGGCAAAAGATCGCGACAGCCAATCGGCTACGAGAGCCAATTCGGAAAGGCTCGTCCACTTGCCGACACTAATCCCTCCGCGCCTGATGACGACGCCAAATGGACGGAGGGATTACGGACGGATTAGCGACACACAATCACCATAATGAGAGAGTGGTCGAGCCCCTCCCTGTATTGCTGGTTCTCGTTATACACTGGGCTTATGCAAACCGCCGAGCTTTGACGGCACTGCACATGTTCAATGAGACGGAGAATGTATATATATCATATATATCGATCCCACATCCCTCGCATAGTGCGAAAGATGTGGAATCGTTGCCTACCTGCGGCAAGTTGTTTTTTTTTCATTTTCTCTCAATTCCATTAACTTAGAATTTCTTTATTTCAATTAATAAGCATAAGTAATTTCGGTGTCTTTGCTGGCTTCTTATGAAATAAATGATTATATATATATATATATATATATATATATATATATATATATATATATATATATATATATATATATATATATATATATATATATATATATATATATAAACTGCGCGGTACGCCGCAGCAAACGGTAAAGAAACAAACATAGGCAGGATGAAGGCTTTATTCCTTCGTTTATCCTGCGGGCTCAGTGAGCCCGGTGAAAAAGAATGCGACTGCTCCGACACAAGGTATGAAACGGAACACGAGAAAGCGGGCTATTGTCTCGACTTTTCGACGCGAAGAATAACTCGAACGACACACACACACACACACACACACACACACACACACACACACACACACACACACACACACACACACACACACACACACACACACACACACACACACACACACACACACACGCACACGCACACGCACACACACACACACACACGCACACACACGCACACACACGCACACACACACACACACACACACACACACACACTATGTCGACGTCGAGTTACTCCGTTTTTTTTTCTTCTTTAACTTCTTCTTTGTTATTTCTTTGGTTCAGGCTATCAAACAACGGCTCAAATCAAAACGAAGAATCGGGCTTGTGCCGTCTGCCGCCGCCATAAGCCCCGAGATATTGAAAACACGAATCGCCGGAAAGGCTCACCTGTCACAAGTTCCTCGGCTTTTTCCGGCGCTCTCTGAAAAATTGAGACAGAAAAAAAAATAAAGAGGAGCAGAGGCAAAGGTGATTAAAAAGAGAACAAGTCCAGAGTCTGTCCACCCAAAATACAGTAAATCGACATTTTGCGCGGGTGCATGGGAGATGGGATGGAGGACACAGATATAAGCAATACTTCTACACGTGGAGCAAACGTAACTGGAAGACGTGTAAGTCGATGCACGTCTGTGCAAGGAGACTGAGCGGGGAAGAGAAGCCAAACAAAAAACAGCGCCCTGGAGCCGACAGCACCAGTTGTTTAATAGAAACCGCTCAGGAACGTATCGACTGAAGACAATCTGCGGACGAAGTGCTTCGCCGGATTTTCTTCTACAAAAACATTGAAGAGAACTAAGTATATTGCAGAAAAACAAACAACTAGATCAACAAAAGCAAGAAGAAATGCCCACATATTTGCCTATACGAAAATCATTTCAATTTTTTATCAATCTAAGCTCGAAGGGGCTCAAAATTGAATTGGCGTTTGAATAACAATCGTTGTGAAAAGTACGGCGACCTCAGAGAGAGCTACACTGATTCGAACACAATACAACCTGTAAGGCCGAGTACAGAAAAAAAAAAATTGCATGCGCGCGGGCGGTTCTTATAACTTGATTACTCCTTCGGAGATAACTCCGTGCCGATACAGCTTGGGAGAATTGTCCTGCGTATTTGCGCTGGCTTCAGAAAAGAATGTCAGCGGCATCTGCGTGTGCTTTTGTCTACCCTATACTATTCGTATACATCCGTGCGGTTTCTTTTGTGCCGTATACCAACTAGGCCAGCGACAAGTCTTACCCGTGCCGGTATGCATGTAGGCATGTAATGCGGGGTACACTGACCTCTTGGGCAAGAACTTGAGCTTGCTCCAAGATTCCCTTGATGTAGGCGACGGCAAACTCTCGGAGCTCGGGATCGTTCTTGAGGTTGGCAATCTGTAGCAAGAACCGCAGTTTTCGAAAGAGCGTTATAACAAAATAACAACTAGAAAACGCCGCGATAACGCAGCCTCCTGCACACGAATCGTCAGACTGAGTATTGTGCACGTGTTTATCACATGTTCATCCAAAGTCAAGAAGGAGCCGACAGGTAGAGTAGTACACTGTCACTGTAGTACGTTGGCACACCTTTAAGAGTCACTTTATACCTGTTCATGTAACGTATATTTTCACATGTAAGTGTGACGTATGAGGACAAAACTCACGGAGTGACCGCATGCCAGCCGATGTGAACCGCCGACACTGGAGGTCAATGCAGGCTGGTTAAAAGTAGAGTTCCTGTATGCCCCGGAGAGCGCATACGGTAACTATAGCTAAAGGATACTGAAAGAGAGAGAGACTCGTTCACTGACAAACATACCAGCTCGCTTCGACCTCGCTCGTTAACTCATTCGTGCGGACATCGACTCTTGACCACTCAGCCCGTTCATACCTGCCGTCAAACCATTCTCTCGTTTGCACTACAATAACATAAAGACAAGGTACAAGCAGAAAGAACGAAGGACAAGGTGAATGAAATAGTGAGTCAAAGAAACAAAGAAAATATAGAAGAAAAGGAATCTGAAAGGCAGGAACAAACAAACAAACAAACAAACAAAAAAAAGGAGAAATTAATGATACAAAACTCTGTACAAGTAATCGACGATGATTGCCAATGTAAGCGTATAGCCGAAAGCTCCTACTTTATTGTAGAAATGACGCACTCACAGATTCACATTTTTTGCAGCGTTATTGAGGTAGCGTTTGTTGTTTCATTGCGCAATTCCGTAAAACAGGGCAGTTAAGAGGAAACTTCAGCTCGGGTGCTCCTATCTAAATACATGTGAAAGGAAAATTCGTTTTTCTCGGCAGCGATTGCACCAAATTTGATGAGCTTTCCTGCATTTAAAAGACAAACGTAAATTCTAGTGACTGATGGTTTCGAACTTTTCATTTAGGTCGTAATCTTTTTATCAAAAATTTGCAAAAACCGGAAGTTTTCAGAAAACGAAGCTATCATGTTTACAACTCTAACTCAGCAATGAAAATTAAATCACAATTCTGTGAATTACATCTAATAGTACATCTAAAGCGGGAATATTGGTATGTTACACATGAATCTGAAAAAAATTTGTAATACGGAAATACAGCTCTTGCAGAACCCCTGTACGCAACGTAACGAATTCACGTAGGATAGAAATTGACATATGGAATTTGCCCGCTTTGAATGTTCTAATATATGCCGTTTACAGAAACGCGATATCTGTTCTTGATGCAGAGCTATTAATTTGTAAATGTCGTACTTCTATATCTTGTTTTCGAACTTTTAAATTTCTGAAAATATTTTAAACAACATTCAGGGTGTAAATCGAAATTCCGCTTCCAACAGTCAACAGAATTTGACTTTCTCTCTCAAATGCAACAGATTTCATTAAAATCGGCCCAGTGGTTGTCTCAGAAAAGCGTTTCTGCGTTTCACATGTATCTGAATAGGCCGCGTCGAAGTTGGGCCCGAGCCACGGTGTAAGGCCCGAGCTAAAGCTTCTTCTTAACCAGCACCCCTGTAGCGATGGTATATGAACCGAACGCCACACCACATCGTGTAAACGCTGAAGACGTCCCAAAGCTGCGCCTGCGCCGAGTGATGAACGCACACCGCAACTCGGTCGAGCGAGAGCACCGCGACCTTTGTCATCGCGCCTTTGTGCAGGCGGTGAAAGTCCGACCGGCACCAACGTGCACCGTCCACGAGAACGTTCGAAATAGGCAAAGAAGTCTATTCGTTGCAAAATAAAAAGAAAGAAAACGAACAAGAAAGTAGGAGTTCTGCATCCGTTCTCAGCGCTCTCGCAGCTGTACATAGCGTGTACAAGGATGTCACGCTTTCCTGGCCATGACAGCTTCGCCACCACGTTCTTGGAAGCCAGCAAGACGAGGAACACCTAATTCCTAAGACATAAGCGAGGTTGCGACAGCGAGAGTACTACAACGTACGCATGTTTATTTTTATTTCTTCGTTTAATTTCTCTTTTTCGCTTTTATTTAATTATTTTTTCGTTTTTCCAGCTTCAAGGTAGCACAAGTGGCGAAATTCCGGGTCAGCACTGTTCTTAGTGGGGCCAACAATTAACTCCAGCAAGTGTCAGCAGACGAATTACAGGAAAAGAGAAAAGATAACAAAAAAGAAGGCGAACGCCAAGACTGGGAGATAACGCGGCTCCGTTATAAAGTCCAATGTTTCTAACTGGGTACTTGATACACGTTCATTATTTACTCGCGTGTTCACTTGTTCATCGTTGTCTTCGTTCTAAAAGTACACACACAACGACTTTTTATCGTGGACAGAAGACCCTTCGCTCTCAAATAGCCAGTAGTTGATTATGAAGCACGTCGTAGTGGGCGACTACGAATCAATTTTGACTCCCAGGGGATCTTTAACGTGCCAACAATGCAGGGGACACACGGGTGTTCTTGCATTTCGCTCCCATCGAAATGCGGCCACCGCGGCCGGGATTTGCTAGCGGCCGACATTGATAGCCGGTAAGCCACCACGGCGGGTATATGCCTGGCTGTACCGTGATCTACCGAGTTCACTAAGGAAAATATCGAAGCCAAGCTAATTAATTGCGCACATACACTGCAAACGATACGTTACCGAACCACAAGCTTAAAACTTGAGCTTTTCCCGACGAACTGTTCCTGTTATGTGCTGCCGTGGCAATCGAACTAAGCTGTTCCGCAAACTCAGATTCGGCAATGTTGTCAACTTCGCTCACTTCCATGTTATGAGTGGCTCACAGGGCATGTACATGCAATCTCTACTTGACTCAAAATCAAGCGCGACTAAATATGAGAATGTAAAGAAAGCATCCCTGCTCTGTGCGGCCGCCTCGTCACTCACTCACTCACTCACTCACTCACTCACTCACTCACTCACTCACTCACTCACTCACTCACTCACTCACTCACTCACTCACTCACTCACTCACTCACTCACTCACTCACTCACTCACTCACTCACTCACTCACTCACTCACTCACTCACTCACTCACTCACTCACTCACTCACTCACTCACTCACTCACTCACTCACTCACTCAAACAAGCTGACGTCGCTCACATAACTTCTCTTGCTCACTCAATCATACTCACTTCCTGCCGCACACTATGATCAGCAATTCAATGTACTCTTATAGATCTCCCTAGATTTCATCTGCGCTTCTAGAATCACCAGTCCTCATTCACGGCATATGTTGTTAGGTATTTCTAGAAATAGCATACCCAAAATCAGCGTATATCACCGTCCATACAAAATAACCGAAGCCTAATTTGTCTTCGGCGCATGCACGCTGTAGCATCGCTGGTGTACTGTGCTCTTTTGAGTAGGCTAAAGTCCCATATCGTGACAAAGGCACGACGAGGCTCACGTCCTGACAGTCCTGCTGCTGCGAATGTGGTTCCGAGATGAGCTTGGCGAGCGGAGAACTGTCCGGACTGGCCTCGCCGCTCGTGTCCTCCTCGCTCTCGGACGGCTCCTCGTGGAGAACGACCACTTTCTTCTTCAGCGACCGCTCGGGCGCCACGTACGTCACCACCTCTTCCGGACTGGGCGTCCGGGAACCCACCAGGTCCACCTGGATCTCGGGGGGAGTCTGCGTGCGAATCGAGAGAACTCGGCTCGGTCTCGTCTTCGCCATCTGTATCTTTAACGCACTGCGCTCTGGGACAGACACCGTGGAATCGCCCAAGACAGCGCTTCTCGCATGTTGCCGTAGCGCTAATCTTACGAGTTGAAGAAGTCTGCCGCTGTCAATATGATCTTTTCATTGCTGCGTGCATGCTGACGCAAGTGCTACACCGAACGTTCCTTTCCACTCCCTCGCCTCCTCTGCTCTTGCTTTAAGATATCAGGTTACATTACTTTTCTTACGTTACTTTTGAATCTCCTCTTCCACCGCGATATCATTGTTACCATCTTTAGAGAGAGAGAGAAAATAATGCAGAGAAAGGCAGGGAGGTTAACCCGAGGTAGTTCCGGTTGGCTACCCTGCGCAGGGGGAAGGGTTAAGAGGGATAAAAAGAGAAACAGAGTAGAAGGGGGAGATAGAAAGAAAGGGAGACAAGTACGAACATCTTTAAGTTCTCTCGGCAATCAACGTCGTTGTATAGCAGCAAGAGAAAAAGATGGGGACGAGTAGATAAAAAAAATAAAGAAGCACCGTTTTCTTTTTTTCTTTTTTCTTTTTCCTTAGCTGAACTAACCCAGTTTTCTGTGCTTGGTGCACAACTACATCAACGTCACGCGGTTTTGATGTAAATATATTCCAGTGTCACTACTGTCGCACCCACTTTTATACAGACCGCTTCTGGAAAGACGGGCACGTCGCGATGCATGGCTCGGTGGGTGAGTCACTCGACACCAGAAATGGGCACACACCTTACCAGATTAGCAGTGCAAAAGCCATGTAAAAGCCAAACACTGCATTTATCATCAACATTTTTCCTTCTAAGCCTGCACCGTGCGTATAAAGGCCGATAACTTTGGACCTCTCTGAAAGTATATATGTACACCAGCGCCGACGAGCTGTAGGCGCACCCATATTCAGTTACAGGCGGCACAACATGCGAACGGTATAGAGAATACTGCGGTGAAACTCCTTTGACGTACAGCCTGGAGGAAATGAAGGCACATCATAAGCTCGCGCACCAAGGTCGCACTTGCATGGTGCACATGAGCGGCCGATGTGGAGGGTTCCATCTACTAACGCACAGAAATTGCAGTCAGATTGCATACACGTTTGTTGCGTGTTTGTGTGTGCGTGTGTGGGCCTGCCTGTATGTATGCGTGCGTGTGTGCGTCTGTCTGTCTGTCTGTCTGTCTGTCTGTCTGTCTGTCTGTCTGTCTGTCTGTCTGTCTGTCTGTCTGTCTGTCTGTCTGTCTGTCTGTCTCTGTGTCTGTGTCTGTGTGTGCGTGCGTGCGTGCGCGTGTGTGTGCGTGCGCGCGCGCGTGTGTGTGTGTGTGTGTGTGTGTGTGTGTGTGTGTGTGTGTGTGTGTGTGTGTGTGTGTGTGTGTGTGTGTGTGTGTGTGTGCGCGCGCGCGAGTGCTCGCCTACTGCACATGTGGAACGTATGGGGGAAGGTGACGCGCCTTGACTGGTCCCGCCGTGATGTCGGTGAGCCTCCGGGGCGGCGGAGCGTCTTCCTCTTCGTCTTCCTCGTCGACCTCGTCGATGCGGAACTGTTGCCTCTGGGCCACCTCACGGGCACGGTGGATCAGGTCGGTCACGAACTGGCTGGCCACCTCGCGCAGTTCGCACGACGGCGCCTCTGCTGCTTCTCCGCAGGAAGAGCCCGTGCCGGAGATCGTCTTGCTGCGCTGCTGCTGCTGCTGCTGCGGCTGCAGTGGCTCGCATTCGCCCTGCGGAAACAACGGGGAAAAAAAAAACTCGGGGTTTTTCGCACAAAACCGCGTTTGCGGGGACTTCTTGTAGCAGGCTTAGGTCTATCCCCTGCACGCGGTGCCGCTGATCGACGGCTGTGAGCTACATGAGGAGCAAACAACTAATTCGTTTTTAAACAGCGATTACTCGCGACGCGTGAATTCAAGTATGAGAATTTGAACGCGTACCGACGCGACATTTCCGACTTGTCAATTTTTGCGCGAAGGCTCTAGACCTAGAAATTCTAAAGAAATACTGGCTAGCGTCCGAGCGTCCAAAACAACTTAATATAGTGGCAGTTCCACGAACCAGTTCCCATTTCACTTATCAGGGAGAAAAGTACTATCAGCATGAGCAGCAAAGTACAGCACTTGGTCACTAATATAAAGAATAAGAAGAATGCGCAACAAAAGAAGAAAAAGATCAATTCAAAAGAAGCACGATACAAAAGTTGTAAAACTTATGAACAAATTGTTGGATTATTGTCATGAACAGGAAAGAACAGCAATAAGGCATCAGTTATCACGCAATGAAAGAAAAGGACAGGAAGAAACGAAGTAAAAATAGCAATAAATGTCACGAACGAAAAGCAAGAACAACTATAAACAAACAACGAGGAAATAGAATTGGGAAAACTTAATACCCAAAGTGCGCGGTTGCACTAAATATTAAAGGATTGCGTTCAGCGACGATTGTTCGAGTAGTACGTATACAGGTATATTGCATTCTGCTACGGTACTGGGTAACCGTGAGTTGTTAAAGGCGTTGGTAGTGCCGTGGAGACGTTGGAGATTCAAGAAATTGAAAAGGCGCCGAGAAGTGCGCACCACAGAGAGAAGAAGAGTGCCATGCACATTTCTGAAAAGTATGTTGTATCTTGTGGAATAGACATAGTTGCGCGATTTTGCATCTGGACGCTAAAGGAAGGACACTGGGGGAGGATTTTATGAGAGTAACACTATGGTAATTATTGAGGTTGGAAGAGCTGTAAGTCGTGCTGATCCGTTTTGTATTGTTTCGAGAGTGTTAATCAGGTTACTCTCGCGTGAGATCCCAAATTTATGCTGCGTACTGAAATTTTCTCCGCACAAACGCTTCATAAATCGTTTGGCGGACAGAGGGAGGGGACAATGACAGATTCCTTCTGATGAAGCCAAGTGACCTTGAAGCCAAGTGTCATAAACACGTACATGTTGAGGGTTTGGTGAGGGGGCATCCCCTTGCTTGCGGCGCCGCTTCTGGCTCAAGCCGGACACTCCATTTCGGCTTAGAAAGGAAGTCACCAGCACTCGACGCCACCAAGCGGTCTCTTTCCCAAGTAGTGACTAAGCAAATTGCTGCTTAGCTTCTGTGAACTCACGGGGATCGGAGTATTCATGACAAAGAGCGCGACAAGGGCATGCGGGATCCGAAAGGGGGAGGATACTTGCCAAATTTTAAGCTGGGTTCGAGTGACTAGGTTAGGATCTTACAAGGGAACCACCCGTTTCATTGTTTCATATGAAAAAAAAGAATGAAAAAAAGGGAACAGCAACTATACTGTGGGACAGGGCTCAAGAATATAGGGAAGGAAAGTTAGTTCTGTCACTTCAAATATAAAGCGATCATATTTGTCATGACGTTTACTCGATTCGACGATACCAACGCGAAAAACAAGTGTCGTTGAAACAGCATATACACGGAACAGTCAAAACAAGCAAGTAAATGGATGAGCGACAACCGATAATAGACAGTGAGACACTTATTGACAGAAAAGAGGAAAGCCTGCTGACCACACCGTAACTTCCTAGCGCGCGGCTGACACCTGAATGTCGGTAATTAGCAGTGTGGGGTAGGGAGGAGAAGGGGCAGAAATAATGCAGGAGATAGGAAGAAAGAGGCGATCGGTTCCGATACCAAAGAATAAATATTAATAATAATAAAGAAAGACAGAGAATCAAGGGGTAGGAAAAAATAACAAGGCATTCACGCGGTAGGTACTTTGGGTAATGAATTCGCATACCTGGGCGATGTCACCATTCGGCTGATCGGTCGCTTCGGTCGACAACTCTTCTTCTGGAACGAGAGAAAAACAGGCAAGAAGTATATGTAAATGCATTTACTTTGCACTCAGAAGTGCGACAAAGACGATAGTGGCCATCGATCGACTAACTGAAAGCACGAGGAAAAGTCGGAATAAAAGAAACAATTAAATGAGAGACAGAGAGAGAGAGAGACAACGTATCGATAGGAGCACAGCCAAACACACCGTTTCCCTTTATTTTTTATTATTGTCAAATTCAGAAAAGTCGGAAAGTCCTGACAGGAGCCGGGAGGGAGAGGTAGGGAGGCTGGGCAGGCCACTATCAACAAAGAAATTTCGGAGGAGGGGCCGGGGGGGGGGGGGGGGGGCATCGCACACCAGGTGCTTCCTCCTGGCTACACACACACACACACACACACACACACACACACACACACACACACACACACACACACACACACACACACACACACACACACACACACACACACACACGCACACACACACGCACGCACGCACGCACGCACAAGAGAGATTTCAAACGCGAATTTGCAGAAATATTTGTCGTGCCTGGAATGAAAAAAGAAAGAGATGTGCAATAGTCATAATATTATTGTAATATTCAAATGGAGTTGGATCTAATCTATAATCGCTAAATACAAATAAAAAATATGCAATTTACAGCAAACCAACGTCACAAGGCAATACGACAGCAAAAACGAAACCGAAACTGAACAAGCGCGAGTACGAAACAGCGCCTAGCAGCGGCATACTGAACGCGAATGCGAAACCACGCCTGAAAACGGCGCAGCCATATTCAACATCGTACTTTTTTTTTTTGCCTCGCTGTCCGTCGTCTCGCGTGGTCTCGTGCTTCCCGTTTGACGTGACGACCCCAACGACCGTACCAGTCCATCTGCAACATGGGCCGTGCTAAAACCATTCCGGACCGGTGGCTAGACTACAACGACATTGGAGGTGTTGTGCCCGGTACGCGGTTCATAGCTTTCAAGGTGCCGCTTCGTGAATCGATAAGCTCGCGCGTGCCAGCGAGCAAGCGCTTCACACCGAACGAGCTTCTTCAGCGGATATACGGCCTAGGCCTCGTGATTGATTTAACGTGCACGAACCGTTACTATGACCCCGAGTCTCTCATCAGTCGTGGCATCGTCCACACGAAGATAATGTGCGTTGGCCAACAAATACCCAGCGAGGTTGTGGTAAGCGAGTTCTTCCGTGCCGTCGACGCATTCGTCGCGAACCCGGCGAACGACGGCAAATTGATAGGTGTGCACTGCACGCACGGCGTGAACAGAACAGGGTACCTGGTCTGTAAGTACATGATTGAAAAGCTTAGCGTAGCGCCGACGACAGCGATAGAGCAGTTTGAGAATGCCCGCGGTCACAAGTTTGACAGGAATGAATATGTCATCGACCTCCATCGTATCGGTGGACAAGAGCCTACGCTCGATCTTCGTAGTGCCGACAGGCGAGTGCATGTCAGCGAGCCTCTTCAAGCCGTCGGCAGGCAAGAGTACGTCAGCGAATCTCTGCGAGCATCAGAAATTCAAGACCAGTACGTCCGCGACTTTCTAAGTATCGACAGACGACAATATCTCGGCAACATACAATGCTCCAGAGACGCCGGCAGTAAGCCTGCCGAAGTTGCTATTCCTACACCCTCCGTTTGTGACGCCTACCGTGACTTCGACAGCCGGCAAGCAATCAGCATGCTTCCTTACGGGCACAACGCATGGCAAGTCGCACCGAGTGAAGATGGCCGTGTGTATGGTCATGCCGGTGACATGCCACGTTCGTTGCCACAACAGGGCAATGTGTCTGATTTACAACCACAAGCGCAGAGCTATCACAATGACACGCCGCCTCGGCGCAGTGCGTTTGTCCAAGTACGTCCACAGCAGCACAGTTACAGTCACCCAAGTGCCTTGCCAACGCAAAACAGCATATACACTGCGCAGTCACAAATCTACAGTTACCCCGGTGGCATGGAACCTTCATTGCTTCCCCAGTACCGCGCGTATGATGCACGGCAACAAGGGCAGGGCTACAGCAATATCGGTGGCATGGCGCCACAGCACAGTGGCCTTGATGCTCAGCTGCAAACCCTCGGTTATAGTCAACCCAGTGGCATGCCAGTCCAGCAAAGTATGTCTGATGCACGATCACTAGAGCCGGTGCGATCCTCGTCCCGAGTGAACTGCCCAAATGTTGTAACTGCTAGCATGTATGGCGGGCAGGGCCAGTACAAGCCATACAGCGATGATGAAAGACGGTACTGGCGACGTTAGGAGTGCCAAGATGACTGTGTGCAATGCCAAAAAGTGTTCTTAGTCATGCAGACTTAGTCACTTCGCTTTTTTACCGAGAGCACAAAGAAAAAAAAAGGTGTATGTTTTTTTAATGGTGCATGAAGCGCACAGAATAAATAAAAAAAATTGTATCAGAGTTTGCATGATGGAGACAGCTATTCATACATTTAGGTTTTCATTCTCAACATACAAAATGAAGTTAAGTGTTGCTACTGTCAGGGTGTTTAATATAAAGTGTATTGTGAGACTTCTGGCAGTAATACATTGAAAGTGTCACAGGCAGCATGGTTCGTGTTTACTGAAAGTACCATTTTAAGTGCCAGAGTTCTTTTGTGCTATAGCCGATGTTCAGCTTAACTAGGATGGAGCTTAAGAAATCATACATTTTTTTGGCAAATAAGACTGACAGGATATTACTCTCAGTTGTCCTGAGAAACTTGGGATAATTTTGGTGCGTGTTTAGTATGCTATAGGGGCTACATGCAATGAAGATCGAAATGACTTTCTTCTTTTTTTTCATAAGTATTGTTATTTTGGATGAAAAATTGTAAACATTCATTTCATGTCAGAAAAGAACCAGCGCAATATGCCACTGATTTAATCAATCTACTATCCCGCAGATTTCTTGAAATTTCATTAAATTTAAGGGGAACTTTCTAGTCGCTTGTTATGTCATTAAATGATGTACTAGTGGAGCACCTGTACTTTAGGCCTTGTTTCCAGAGTCCATTGGACAAGTTTCCAGTTTACCCACTGAAACATTGGTTAGGATGGTGTTAGCGGAAGCCAGTTGCTATCCTGTCACACCTTTGGCTAAACTGGCAGATTGCAGCAATTTAGATGGCTATTATCTGTCGCACATCATTGCCAACCACCATTTACACTATTGTCAGTAATAGTGACAGCTTTTCCTGCACCATTACGAATGTATGCCTTGTCCTATATCAAAACATTTCTCTTATAAGAACCCTTAGTGTTAATGAAGTAGTGCCAGGTAAAAACTCATTTTGGCAGAAATGTTCATGACCTTTTATTAAACTAGTGGCTGGCAGCTTAGCAGATCATATCGGCAGTAATGTATCTTCCATTATTGATACCTAAACAAAAGGGGCTTGTCACGGTTCACAATGGCTTAGCAGGAGCAAAGTCCCTATCACCAGCAGCTCTACATGCATGATCTTTACAGATATTGTGTATGCTGCTGCTTGTGGGCTCTAGCCATAAGAAATAGCGTCAGGAATGCCATGTTAATTTTTGTATTGTATAAGGATGAATAACCACTAATTTAACCACTGCTAAAAGAAGTAAAAAAAGTTGAGTTTGCGGTTCCATGTCACAGAAATATGCAGCAATTGAATATGCCATACTACGCAACTGGCAATGTTGCAGCATGGGTAACAATTCATCTATGGTGCGGTTATGGTGCGTTCAGACTTGCATTTGTGCTTTGTACAGGGAGCCACCAGAAGGAGACAGTTTGCTTGTAAGCATGCACTGTACAACATGGTGTCTTCCTGGGGAGGTATTCTGTAAGAGTCCACCTAGTGGACTGTCCATTTCGACCGTTCCTGATTGGCTAGGGCCGCTCATATACTCCTCGCTTGTACAGCTGCATCCAATCAGCAGCGGCCGAAATGGACAGTCCACGAGGTGGACTTTTGCAGAATACCCCCTCTGCTGGTTGCATATCTTGCTGTTAAACAAAGGCAATGCATAGGAAATGCATAGTAATCGCATGTCTTCTTTTGCTGCAAGTCAGGTGAGTGCTGAGGCTGCCAGATATTCGTGTAGGCTGACCTTGCAGATGCGGAATAAATGTGCCAGGTGCTACACAGCAAAATGTGCAAATAGTGGTGGGTTTCCTGTCTGGCAGAAAATGCTCTGAAGCAAGCTTAGTCTTCAACTTATAGCTTTGTAATAACGGCACAAACTCCAGCATGCCACTTTAAGAACGCTGTTCAGCACTTGGAGCTGTGGTATCGTAGACAAGTGAAATGCAATGTTGAAGCTGACTAGGGCGCATTCTATCTTTTTCGCTTTCGCCACTCCACGTGATGACTGCATGAGTTTGGTCTGTACGCTTAGTGTTGGGACCTATACAATCCTCGTCAACTGGATACATAGAGATGTGAAGTTGCATTCTGGAGTTGTTGCTCATGAAAGCTGTGACAGTTTATGCTTTCCAACTTGCGTTCAATTTATCCAGAGTAGTACAATGTAGTCATGTGATACTACAGAGCCAAAGCAGTCTGTCAATGCAAATGCTACTTGGCAGCTAGGCAGCTAACACTGTACGGGTTGGGCAGCTCTTCAGATATAAATTACAAAGCTATTCTTTTTAAACAGACAGTGTGAGTATGCACCAGAATCTACCAAAGCAATCAACTACATGCAAGCCAGGCTGACTTGTGACAGGATGTCATCAATTGTGCGCTTTCTGAATATGGTTTGAGTGTAAGTAGCAGCACAGCTGACTGTTTTTTTAATGTGTTGTGAAGGTGCCATAAATAGTGCCACATAGAAAAGGCTTCACTTCTTTTAGTATAATTTTGCTTCTGGCCACAATTCCTATGCAAGTTGTGCAGTTGAGCTACTATGATACGAATTTCCTTAACTTTGGAATGGTTGTAATCTACATAAAACCGTTCCTATGTGGTTATATACCTGCTGTCACTAAGACAATTGCTCTGAAAAAACAGTCGCACATATGTGGAAGTTGGTAGGACTGGTGACCTGTGATGCTACTGATGATCAGAAAGAACAATTGCATGATTTTGACATATATAGCCTGATATCTCATTTGTGCAGGCATGGTAACTTCAGTTAAGATGAACCTCACTGATAACCTACAGCAGGTATGTCCAGCTGCACGAAGTTACTTTAATAACTGCGATAACACTGCATGTAAGTACAGTTAAAATTTATCTTATAGCTGTGCTTAACTACAGTACTTGAAGTACAGTTTAACCGCAGTTAGCCTCAGCAGATGTCACTTGACAAGCATCTCTCCTGGGCAGCTGGTGTTGATACTGCGCACAAATGTAGAGTTGGCCAGCTTTTTAGATAACGACAAGTCTGCAGTTCCAGGCATATTTGCTACTCCAAACTAGTTCAATGTATTACATCAACTGTGATAATACTTACATTTTGAAAGGAATCTTTTTTTACCTTCAGTATACAACATACTTAAATTGTCACTGACATTTTCACAGGGCATTGATGTCAAGCATGTCAAATATATGTAGGATGGCAGCTATTATAAATTTGTAACACCATGGTTACAATACTCAACTCCTTTGAAACAAGAATGCAAAATCACATGCTTTTTTTTTAAACTACAAAATGTTTTCAGTAAACATTGATGTGAATGCATTTGTGAAGGTGGGACAGCTTTCATAAGAGCCCTGTATGTGGCTTACAGTCATTGAAACATTGATTAGGTTCTGGCAGGTGTCTCATTTTAATGATGTGCACATGTTTGTCTTGTAAAAAGCCTGTGTACGTGAAAAAAATATTAAAATGGACAATTTTTTGTTTCAGATCTGCTGTATGCATGGTGTGGTTTCCTCCAAGCATTGTCCAGTAGTTGTTTTATCCAACAGCAGTAAAAAAGAGAAAAGAAAGGTGATGAGCAAAATGAGAACAAGGTAAAAGCAGGACTCAATGTTCCGACAAGTGGACTTGTCTTTTTCAAGCTTTGAAAAAGACAAGTCCAGTTGTCGAAATGTCGGCTCCTGCTTTTACCTTGTTCTGGTTTTGCTCATTGTCTTGAATTTCCATCTCCCGCCTTCCCCGTGTCTTCCCAAATGAAAAGTGAGACATTTCAAATACTGGAAACAGTTGGATGAACAGCACTGCAACAGTATTGACTCTTTTTGCTTTTGTAGAGTACTTTTTGTAGATTGTCTTTTGAATGAGTTCATAATTGACCCTAGCCTTAGATTGACTTGACTTGCTGTGAACCTTCTGCAAGGAGAAAAATGTTGGAGGACCCCTGTAGCCAGGTGCACAGTTCATACCTTTGGCTATACAACCAGCTGATCGAAACGTTAGTGAACGGGGACTTATTCCTTTTCGAGATGTTATTCCTAAACACCAAGAGAACCAATGGCGGTGCACTGTTTATGTCAGGTTTTCAGCCTTTTGAATTGTAAAACTCCTTCACATCCACACTTTGTAAATGACTAATTTTCAAGTGCTAGTAGATGTAAGTGCCCAGCAGGTAAGGGGCACGCTATTGTACATTTGGTCACCAATTTTGGTATGAACACAATTAATAGGATGACAGTAATATCGCATTAATCATGTTTGAGTGGACCTAACTTGCAGTGATTCTCGAAGTTTTCTCAGCAGAACTTCATAGTATGGCGTTCTGTTACCGAGTACAGAGTCGATGCTTCGATTTCAGGCCACTGTGGCGCTTGCATTCTGACAAAAGCAACATTCTAACGGCAACAAAGCTCGTTAACAGAGTTACCGCAACTTGGTTTGTTATCAAATTATTATCCGGAGGCCTCCACTATGGCATCTCATCCCAGAAGGCACCAAATGTCCGATGGACGAAGTACGTTGTCTTATCGTTTTTTATTAGTTACCTCATAGTATGCAGTGAAATCACATAATAAAACAGCTACAATTTCCTAGTAGCTGTTTGCGCACCTAACATAGTAAACTTCCACTAATTTGACTCCGGTTAATACGATCACGACTGAAGGACCAGGCCGGCGCCCGTGCATTCCTATGCGCCCGAGAGAGAGAGAGAATGAAACTTTTATTTGAAGTTGTGACTTGTCAGTCGAGGTGCGTGGGAGGGTCCCTTATTCCAGGAACCCTCTGGCTTGGATCGCCCTCCAGGCCCGGGCGACTAGTTCGCGCTGGTCGACCAGGTCCGATTTGGAGATCGCAGCCTTCCACGTTTCAGCGAGGAGGTTTGGATCTGCGTCTGCTGCTATTAGTTGTGTCGCTGTGATGCTTGCTCGGGTGTTCTTGCATTGCAGGAGGAGGTGCGCCAAGGTGTCAGGCACGTTGCAGTGTGGACAGGTGTAGCTGTGTAGCGTCGGGTGGAAATGATGCAGCAAGATTCTGTGGGTAAAGGTATTGCTCTGGAGTCGCCTGTAGTCGGTGCCTTCGTTTCTTGTTAGTTGGGGATGTGGTGGAGGGTACACCCTGCGTCCAAGCCGATAGTGTTGTAGTAGTGCTTGGTAAGTTAACGGTATTGTTTCCGTTTCCTCCGCTGATTTGTGTGGGTGGGACCTTTCTAGAATACCGTGCGGGGAAGCCCGGTTGACGCTTGCGCGGGCCGCGGTGTGTGCCGCTTCATTCCCCTCGAGTCCCTCGTGTCCCGGAACCCACATGATGCAGGTGTAGGGGGGAGGAGTATCGCCACGTTTCAGTAAGTTGATCGCTTTGGTGGAGACCCTGCCTTTCATGTAGTTGCGTGCCGCTGTTTGAGAGTCGGTGAAGACCACTATGGCATCCTCGCTTGTATGGGTGGCGAGTGCTATAGCGGCCTCCTCAGCTGTGTCCGCGCGTTTGGCGAGAATTGTCGCCAACGCCAGTGTCGTCCCCCTGTAGTCTGTGACGCTGATGGCGAAGGCGTTTCGGGCCGGATACTTGGCTGCGTCCACGTAGCGAGCCTGCGGGTCGTTACGGTGCTTATGTCTGATGGCGTTTACCCTGGCGAGCCGTCTGCCCCGATGGTGTTCTAGATGCATGTTCCGAGAGATCTGAAAAACTTGTAAACATTCTCGCAGCTTCGATGTGATCTTTTCCTTACGTTCGCCATCGTGTTCTATTTTGGTTACGTATCCTGTGCGTCGGAGGACTGCTCGGCCTGTGGTTGTGAGCTTGAGTCTTTTGATCTGGTTGATGAGGTGCGCTTCTGCGAGTTCTTCCCAGGAGTTGTGAACTCCCATGCGAAGCAATCGGTCAGTGGAGGCGGTTGTCGGTAGTCCTAGGGCGAGCTTCGTGGCCTTTCGTATTAGAAGGTTTAGCTTTTGTTTTTCGGCTGTCTTCAGGTTGAGGTAAGGAGTTCCGTATGTAATGCGGCTATAAAGGAGGGCTTGTACCATTTGCAAAGTTTCGTGCTCTTTGAGTCCATTGCGGCGATTGGCCACCCGTCGTATCAGATGAGTAAGCTGTGCCACGGTGCTGTGTAGCCTGGGGAGTGTGGCAGAGCCGGACCCGTCCTTGTGTATATGGACTCCGAGGACTCGAAGTGAGTCGACCTTCGGTATCGGGACTCCCTGAAGAAGGACTTGCGGGTCCGGAGCGTCGTGGCTTGGAGGCCGGCCCCGGGTGCGTGCCCCGAGTACTAACAGCTCGGATTTATCTGGGGCACAGTGGAGGCCGCAGGTGTTGAGGTACCGTTCGATGATGTTGACCGCCTCCTGAAGACGGGTCTCCTGTTCGCCCGTGCTCGCGCCTCTCGTCCACAGTGTGATCTGCATATAGAGCATGGGATATCCCTGGGACGGTGTCTAGGAGGCGGGGGAGGTTGAGGAGGGCCACGTTGAAGAGGAGTGGCGAGATTACCGAACCTTGTGGCGTACCCCAGTTAGGTAGGTGAAATTACTTGCTTCGGAGGTTGGCAATCCCCACCGTGGCCGTACGGTTGGTGAGGAAAGCGCGCATGTAGGCGTATGTTTTGGCACCGCAGCCGATATCTTCTAGATTACGGAGAATGGCTTCATGGCTCACGTTATCAAAGGCGCCCTTTACGTCTAGCGCTAGAATGGAAGACTTGCTGTGTTTGCTCAAATGGTCAAGAATATCTTCCTTTAGCTGGAAGAGGACGTCCTGCGTGGAGAGCATCTGGCGGAAGCCGAACGTGGTGTGCGGATAGCGATCGTTTCCCTCGAGATGTGTGGTGAGCCGCTCGTTGACCATGTGTTCAAACAGTTTCCCGGCGCAGGACGTAAGGGAGATGGGGCGGAGGTTTGCGATGGAGATGGGTTACTTTCGTTATTTTAATCCTGAAATTTGCATTCGCCGGATAATTCGAACTTGATAAGTCAGCACGCACGCGCCTGACCCCTATGGTTTTTACTATGGTGACCTCAATAGCGACCCCTTTAGGGCAGCGTATGTCTACAGTGAATGCATTGAACACATACGTCACTTCCCGTCGAAAATCCCTATTATCGGTGTACCGTAGGAGTATTTTCAAGCAATAACCATAGCTCACAATGTGTAATTACGGTATATGCCAAATTTTAGCGCAAGCAATTTTTTTCCTAATAATTGGGCCGCAAATTGCCAGCGCAGTGCAATCGGACACAAAACCAAACCTACCTACGCTGCGTTTTAATGCTTTGCCGCATAAAACGGATGTATTGCGACAAAGCTGACTTCACAAAACCATGCGGCGAAGCTGATAGTAGAGCCTTGCCCATTCTTATTGCTAAAGAAACGGGTGCGTGTTCGATTTCAACTTTGCTTAGGAGCTTTTAATGTCATTTTTACATTATTTTGCTATTTCGGACACACACGAGTTTTACTCGGGGACGTGTTAGAATAGGGCAAATACTACCAAATGAATCAACGTTTTGTCGTTCCCTCTGCATCATGTTTAATTCGACCCGCCATATAACTCGATCACTTTCGTCTGTTCCGTCAGGTCCGAATTAACGGAAATACTTACCTGATGTGCATGTTCACATATTGTTTTCCCGCCAGGACGTCTTCATTTCTACGGCTTTCCACGTAGATGCCTACTAAAACGAATTACTTTTTATGTTGCTACCTATCTCATTCTGATTTGTTGCATACTTAGTACAGAGTGTTACAAAGTAGTGAAATGTTCTAAAGTAGCCCAACACCAGATTTTTATCAGGAAACATGCTTGGTAATATTCTTACCTATAAAATATGAATTCAATTCTATTCTCTAGTAATTTCACATATTGAAGAAAATTACATTTTATAGCTGTTTTATTGGGCACGCAGATTTCTCTCCTACATTTAGTCACTTTATATAGTGAGCTGAACTGAGAATTTCCTCCGTAGAAAGCGTTGTATTCTCGCGGTCAAAAAAAAAAAAAGACGAATAAATTTGAGAACCTCTATAGAGGCCATTTTCAGCTGTCCAGACGTCCCATTTCGAACTTTCCCTGGACGCCCTTGAAATGTGCACTGGTCTTGCGTCGGATTGTCCTTGAGATAATCAGACAACGTCCTTCAGAAAAAAGACATCCAATGGCGATTTAGCGGTAAATGCGACAGAAATGCGTTAGGCATTACGTCGCACCTCTTTGGGGTCCTGAAGCCATGACTTAAACCGCGTTCACCACATTGCAAAGTCTTTCTCAGGAGCTCACTCGACACACGTCTTGCCTCTTCGAGAAGCAAAGTGCACATGACGGTCGTACGCTCTTCCAAGGTCTCCCATCGCCCCTCTACCGCGTGGCCGGCTTTCCACACTTCAAACACGTTCGCTTTCGTTCCACTTCGACACTCCTAACGCTAACGCATTAAAGAATACAGCGCATGTCCTGAGGACCCGAAAATGCCGTTTGCCTTGTAGCCCCGTGTGGCATCGGCACATTTGACCTCTTCTTGAATATTACCTTCACCGTTAAACTCCACTGCTGAATGGGAAAGTGCAGTGGGCTTCGCCTTCAAGCACTACGCCAATGCGGCAAAGCTATACCAACGCTATGGACCACTCGTGGAGCGCGCACAAGAAATATTTCGCGCTCCCACTTTTCACAGAACACGCTACGAGATAAAGACGACCAGTATTAGTTTTCAGTTATTAGCATGCCACGGTATAAAATTCAAGTTGCACTGACCAAGGATATCTTCTTCTAGCGCCCTTTGGAATACGCACCTCTTACGTGCCGGAAAGCGAAGTTAGATTACACCGGCTTTTTTTAGATAACACTGAATTTTAAAAAAATCACCTGTGCCAGATAACATAATTCCAGTCATTGATTTGGGTTACTCAAAGAGGAGGACATTACTTGCATGAGCAATAAAAATCCATAAGTGATTATTTAACAAAATAGACTAACTAACTGTCTAATTAATTACGACACATATTGCAATTTATGATTTGCAGCCGGTGATGTTCGTGAGGCGTATACACTTTGAACGAATTTTCTTAATGACACCAGTTTCGAAGTATTTATTCCCAAAGTGTGCGACGAAATACATGGGAGTTCCAGTTACTTTTGCCCTTCAATGTTGTAAATTAGCGGTTTACTAAAGAATTAAGTGGAACAATATCGCCACTTCACGGCAAGTTTCACGGCGCATATCTCAAACCCGTGAGGTCCTTAGATTTCGTTCAAAATATACATGTCTTGCAAGCTCACCGGCTACAATTCGTGGATTGCAATATGTGCCGTAAAGTAATTATTTTAAAAACATAATTAGTGAATTTTTATATTTTAGTCGATTTTGCATTTCGATTCCTTGTATGAGTAATTAATGCCGCTGCTTGGAGTAATGAAGCTCAAGGATTACAATCACGCTATCTGCCACAGGCGATTCTTAAAAATTCTGCATGATCTAAAAAAGAAAAAGCACCTCTTACACGTTTGACGTGTACTATATTAGGAGTATTACATTAGGCGATTATTCTCATAAAATAGTGAGAACGCAAAATATGACGGCTGGCTCTGCATGTGTTCTGACGCTATTGTTGGCCCCTGCGCCAGCTAGAGACAAAGAATCAATAAATTGGCCATTCTAACTTGATTGTTAGTGCCATCATCTGACACAGTCAAAATAGAAATGCTTTGTGCGTGCTTTTCACCAATAAGTGATGGCTATAGGGCAAAAGCATTTACAATATCTGCCTGCGTTTGTTGAAATCCGATTACTTTCCATATACTGATAGTATCGTTTGCGTTATTGAAACAACAATGTAAAGGAATAAAATAAGAAACATACGTGCTTAATCTTGTTGTCAGAAGCCGCTTCCAATTCGACATGGATCTGCTAAACAAACCGCGTTCAGAAGGAACGCGCGTAAGAGAATTATGACCCATCGCGATGGCGATCTCGTGAATGCGCGTAGACATATGCGAGGCTGGGACGCGTCATAGGCATTTGTATGCCGTGGACCACGTTGTGGCCTTTCGTCTACATTTCACATTAGTTCTCTTTACTTATGCGCTGTTTCACGAAAAGTGCATGGCTGTGGGCATTGCTTTTCGGTGCACGTTTGTCCTGTCTTTCGAACATCGACTAGCCATCGCATATGACACCGCAGTCCTCTTATAACAGCGACACCCTCGCGAGCCATTTCTGGTAGCCGTCTCGTCGGCTATCGCCAAACACGCATTCGTTTCATCGACTTCAACTGGATCGTAGCGTGCAGTTTAACGCGCACACGCGAGAAGTGATTATAAGCCATGATGTTCGCACGGGGAAGCCTGCCTCGACAGCAGGATTGCATCGGATGGATGGAGCTGGATTGCTGCACGACAAACACGGTGCGAAATCTCGCAGGCGTAGCGTGCGAAAGGGGCTGCGCTCAGCGCCTGAAAGGCGTTCAGCTGCTGTGCACGACACGACAGTATCGATTTTAGCGACAACGTAAAAGCCGAATGCAAGCAAGAACGCTCGGTACATATAAGCATTTTACGCAACTTAAAGAACTTGGCCCTTACAATCTTTTCAGCCAAAACAAGACAAATGTGAAAGGAGAAAAAAAAAAGCTGTATATGCTGCCTTGTGTATAAACACCCAAGTTAAGGTGACCAGCCGAAATTTTGTTGGAACCAGACATTCGATTGATTGCTTTGTTGGCTTACCGATTCAAGACGTTCCACTCGTAGAACAGTATAGGCACACAATATTTTAATTATATGCGAATGGGCCCTTTCACAACTGGATCAGCTGGTCACATCAATACATCTATAGACTCCAGCCTGCTTAGCGTGACGGTCGTGCTATATGCTCGGTAACTGACTCCTCCGGCTGCGGACGTTCTCGAGAATCGGACGCTGATATATGCGCTGACTGACCAAAACCCTTCACACGCGTTGGTACATATACGCCAGCTGTTCGCCAGTCCATCTCAGACTTCGGTTCTCTCTGGCCCGACAGAGCGATAGCCACGCAAAAAAATAAATAAAAAAGCAATTAAAATAAAGGTCGCGCATCGCGCTCTGTTCTTACCTGACGACCAGTCCGGAGTAATGTAGCAGAGATACTCCCGGAAGGAATCGTCGCCTATGAGCATGCTCTCACAAAAAGCACCGGCGAGAGGAACCTCCCGTGGTGAATGAAGCACAGTCCGTGTGCGCCGCGAAAGAAATTTTGACTACGCATATAGCACTCGGTCAGCGCCGTCGAGGGCTGGTCACTCCTACTCGAGGCCAACTGTATAGGGCCACCAGTATGCCCTCTCCCACTTAGACTGCCCACCGCCGACCAAGAAGGTGCAACCCACGCCAACGCGCGCGTCCACGCACGCAATCGATACAATGCACGCTTTTGCTCGCTGTGGCGGACGCACGCATATGCGAGGAGGGTCGTGAGAGCGCCGGCACCTGTGAGGATCCATCCCGTGAGTACTGGCTCCAGCATCCCCATCTTTCTTACCTCCTCTCTTCCTAATCCGCCCTCCTCCACGCGCGCGCCCACGCGGTGTGAACAACACCCGATATCGAGAGTCTGCTGAAATAGCGCCGCGCCCGCGCACGTCAATCGCCGACGCGCAACGTGACAATGGACGAAACACCCACGTATACACGGAGGTACAAACCCGAGCGATGCAAGCATTCCTCGGTCTCTAATCTGTATCCAGGTAGCGTGCGAGAATTACGCCGCAGTGGCTTGATCAATTCACCCGTCGGGCCGAAGCTGCCGAATGTGAGAAGAGCAGAGAAGTGCTTCAATACACTTGTTTCACAACATGGCACCTCAGAGGGCAAGCGTCGATCGAGGCGCCTCCCGCAGGCGCTCGATAGCCCGAGCAGACAACGCTTTGACGCGTGTAGGCACAGGCGGCGCAGGGACACGTGGGTTAGGTTGGCCGCATTCCTGGCTGCCATTGTACAAGCTGTCACTTGTAGCTGCCACACCAGCAACCGAGTGTTAGGACCTTTCCCAACAAGAGCTCCCTGGGCATCGACATGATGCCCTCTGCATACTGTAGCGAGCCCACGTGAGCGGTTGCTCAACTATAGGAACGGCGGCAACACGTGCGCTTTACCAACGCGCAACAGCCCCGGGAAAAAAGTGCCCCTGCTATATAGATGATGGATGGATGTTACGGGCATCGCCTCTGAAACCGGGTGGGTAGTTGATGCTACCAGACGACTATTTGTATCTTCATGCTGCGTTTATTATCGGCCCTTAAAGGAGTATACTGACGTACCATTTCCGCTTTCTTCTTTCTTTTTTTGCGATAAACGAAGGTGCTTGATGTCGAAACCCCAAAAGAAAGAAATACTGGAGAGCATCAGAGCACTCTAAATAACTTACTATAATACCTTTTCTACGGACCTGGTCCATTTTCGTTTACAGGGAGGTGTTTGTTTCGCGATGTAACGACGAGGTGGCAACGTGGCAGTAGAACATCGTGAAGTTTTGGAAATAGTTCCGGCGCATTCGGTCGTCTGCTATGCTGCTACATATTCTGCGCGCTCTCCCGCACCTGGCGGCTTTATCCCGTTGGTGGGCTAGTTAGTTGTTGTTCAGGAGGCAGCGCACATGTATACACACACGTAGAGCAACTGAAAGAGATAAACACAAGCGCTGTATACCGTGTCCGACAAGCTATGCATATACGACTCCTCTCGTTCGCGGGAGACATGGCTCTCTGTGGCTGTCCAGAGAAGCCGGACCTTAACCCGACCCGACTGCTCTGACGGCGTATGCAGGGCCGTGTAACAAGCGCTCAGTGGTCTGACAGAGCAAGCGAACTGTAGGCCAAATGCTGACTTGTATAATCCTTGTACACATGTGAATAACGGTGTATAGTTTTTTTTTTGCCACCTTATATCCCCTCTGAATTTCTTATCACTTAACCCCATTGCCCCTGCGTATAGGGTAGCAAACCAGACGCTCCTCCGTTGTTTGACATTTCTATCTTTCCTTCCTCTCCTCCTCCTTTGTACATGCATGCTCCCATGCCCCAGCTCTCTATGCTGGCGGCCGTTAAGGCGTCAGCAGCCTAGAGCTATACAATTACAGTGCGGTCTGCAAAACCTTTCTTTTTTCTTCCCCCCTCTTTCCATCGTGGAATAAAGAACCAATTATACGCGTTTAAGTTTCTGGCGCCCACCATTATTTCGGGCGCTCGTCACTCAGCTGTCGGCGAGGCTCGACGGGCGCAGATCTGGAGAACGGGAACAGGACGGGGCCCTCGGGAAACTCGGCCTTCCTCGGCTCAACGATCGCCCGGGCGAACAAATTAGAGCGGCGGCCGCGGAATGCGCTGCGTCAGACGGCGGCGCCGCGATGCTTCTCCCGTGGCCGTCAATTGATTTTTTGAGAGACGAGCGAGCAGCGACCACGGATGGAGAGGGTGGGGGGGCGACTTGCCTCCGCCGGCGCCGCCGCTGAGGACGTGGAGGATGAAGGGGGAGGCGAAAAGAAGGCGAGGAGAAAAGGCGGCCGAGGTGGCGCGGGGGGATCAGTCTTATGGGGAAGAAAGGATGCCCGGGAGAAGTACGTCTATTAATAGACACGTCCCGAGGCGCGCAGCCTGTTGCGGACTGTGTGACCGCACCACCTTCGGCGACAGCTGCAGTGCATGGCGGTGCTGTCGGCGTCGTCGAGGCACTGTGTAGTCGAGGGTCTCGGAAAACTGGAATGCGGAGGGAGATGCGCGCAACTTTCAGCAGCGACAGGCGAGGAGACGGTCATGGCGCATTAAAAAAAAAATGACGTCATGATATCATGACGTGAGGAGGTTTTTCACATTAGGGAGTTTTAGTGTTGGGGACGCAAGCGGCTTGCGTACGCAAGAACTAGGGGCGACGCTACTGCGCATGCGCAGACCATGACGTAGAGGTCTGCGCATGCGCAGTAGCGTGGCCCCTAGCTCTTGCGTACGCAAGCCAGTTGCGTCCCCTAAACTAAAACTCTCTATTAAGAAATATACTTTGCAGGCACAAGATGCTGTTGGGCGGTACAGGGTAGGGTTGAGCGAAGCGTTCGTTTTGCAGTAGGCTTCAACCCTATGGTGAACATGATGACGAAATTTTAATACGCCCCTGCGATTACGAGACTTACGGATGGCCTTTTTCCCATCAAAGGTCGAATTTTAGCTCTCCCTATCAGGGGGCTTTTCCAACGCACACAGGCAGCGCGAAAAGCTTTCTATTTTATTTTATTTTATAATTTTTTAACAAATTTTGAGCGCATAATACGTTTCTCAACTCTTCGAACTGAAGAGCTCCGCGTTCACTTACCACGGCCACAGTGGGGAACAACGCGGAAATCCAAGTGTTGAGAACGCGAGCTTAGCATTCAAAAGCCCAACACACTTTTCTTTCTGCGTCCGTCGTAATATGGAGTGGAACGCTGCTGATTCTTCAAAAAGAAAACCACTCATGATATATAAAAAAGTGAGATGTCCGAACTCAGAGGAAGCAACAGTTACTTGAACAACAGAGATATATTCCTGCCAAATCAGACGAATGGGTTTGGTAGAGTAGATAGATTAGAGCGCATTCGTGAGATCACTTATTATTAGAAAGTAATAATTCTTACGTTAAGATTGTGTTATTTTCGGTTCTGTTTACTAGTTAGTAACATTACTTAGTTAACAAGTTACTAAAGAAATACAAATCATGGCGAAACTGAATGCTGCAGCGTTGTTGCATGCTACGTACTTCGACGTATGCACATCAGACAACCTTCATTACGTCTACTATTTAACGAAATTAAATTAAAATGAGTATGCTGCGCTTGGAAAAAAAAGAATCGTATTCTATGACTGGAGTTGACTCCACATTTAAACTTTAGGTTTTTTTTTCGTTAGCAGACAAAAGTTACAGAAACATTGCTTTAAACATTGAGGGCCTATATAAAAATGTGCTTCCAACGGTTAGTCAAATTAGACTACATTTCCTGAGTGCGACAAATTTATTCTATATAGGTACGGCGGTTGCCTAAAGCAGGCAGTTATGCCCTTTACTGCCATTTTGATAGGAAGGAAAGAGCGGCAAGCTTCCTTTTAAAACATGTTCTTTTTTTTAAATTTCTTTGGCAAAAGAGGGCGTACATGTACACGGCTTCGCTTTACTGACGATATGAACTCTGAGCTGAGCATTATTCACCAGCTTTCCTCATGTCTGCCTCATTACCAAGGCAGTCAGACGAACCTTGGCCTACAAGTACATAAAGCCGTCCCAAAAGGCACCCAGACAGACGACACGGTCTTTTCAAAAACCGGCCAAATGGAGCAAAAAAAAAAAAGAAGTATCTTTAAGCGATTTCTTCGTAAAGCGCTTGTGCTAAGTAAAAAAAAAAGGAAATTAAATATATTTTTTTTGCATTGCCAAAGAGATATGGGTATTTAGCCGAATAGGACATTCTAAGCCAGCTTAGAGAAGGAAAGACAGAAGTAAAGGAAGAAGAGCCACTTAGTGAGAACACCCAGCAGAATAAGAGTACAACATCATATTACCATTTCAAAAGGGAAAAGAAGGAGGAGCATGCCCGAAGCAGCCTCCCAGAAAAAAAGAAATAATAAATAAAGAGAGAGTATTAAAATAGTGCACACGACTGCTGGATTCCCCGAGCGACTCTGGTAATAAAGTAAGCCGAAATCGGCTTAGAGTAAGCGAAACGGCTGCCCTGTTCATTACAATATACTTTGAAAGCAATTTCGTTGTGGTTGCAAAGTCGTACCTCGATATAACGAGAAGAAAAAGAAAAATGAAAGAAGCAACACTACAAAATAGTTTGCAGCGCGTGCTTCCCGCAAAAATTTCAAGGTTTCAAGGATTCATTCCGTATCGTTTACCGTGACCTTAAGGGCCCCTCGACCTTACTGAGGGGGCAGTCGTGTAAAATAAGGTAGTGTACAAAATAAGGGCCGCTATAACGTAAAGCTAATCTAATCTGTTTCTTTTCCACTTCTGCCACTAGCCCTCCAGGACTGATAAAAAACATTTCCGGCCTACACCCGCTTCGCCTGTCTGCCACGCGACGTCAGGAAACGTGCGAGAACTAGCCATGTGATATGATTTGTGCACGCTGATCACGCATCATTAGGCCGTGCAAAAAAAAGGTGATTATTTTGGGTGCTATATATATACGCCTTTTTCGCTATTAGCCCTCCGCTATTGGTCACAGTTTTTCAGGCTGCCTCTACTTCGACTGTCTCCCACGCGACGTCACACAACCGAGGAAACTCACCATGTCAAAGTGATGTGCACAATGATGCAGAAAACTCATTATGTTGGGGGGGGGGGGTGGAGAGGCGGAGCGGGGGATAGCGAGAGATTGCCCCATCCCGAAATGAATTAAAGATGGCCGACCACCCATAGCTTTGGCACTGGAGCTAACGGCAGCTACTGGGGAGACTGGATTTCTCTGCCTACAAGAATTTTCGCGTGAAAGTATATAACGCTGTCGATTCCTTTCGGCACGTGTACGACATCTCTCTGCCAACTCGTATTCGCCGAGGATCCGTTTTAGCGGCATTTTTAACCTTTACATGCGTTCCACCGCGATTTTTGACCAGGCACCGCAAGCTCGGCAAAGGGAAGAGGACCAATCGCAGACGCCGGCACCACCCTCATCATCCGGTTTTCTTTCTACTTTGGCTCAGTCCGGTCCCACCGAAACATGTAATCTACACTGATGCACGTTCCTCTCCTCTTGTCAACTAGTCAGACAAGAAAAGCCTGTCAAGGAGGCAGTGCTATTTGCTTTCAGAACAAACGAAAGCGACCTCCCATAAACGAGGAGAGAGTTTGATCGGGCTGTTCAAACAACGCTGCATGTCATTGCCCGATGCTTGCGTCGGTGGGTACTTAAATTTGACGTCAGGATGCTGGAATAAGATCAGAATTGAATAAATAGCTTTACGTTATACGACCTCAGTACATACTCACTAGGGTACAAATATCGCGCATTATAGCAAATTCGTAACAAAAGACATTTGAAAATGGCACAAAATATGAATATATGTGACATAAGGAAAACACACAGGCACGATAATGATGCGTAGGCACTGCTGTGACAGAAATACTGGGGCAAACAATGAGCGTTACTCGAGATATGAATACCTGTTATACATGTATTATTCTTAGAGCTCAGTGACTCGATGGCACTTACACGCCGACAAATAAATAAGTAAGTAAATAAATAAATAAATAAATAAATAGAAGTGATCAGAAGAAGCGAACAAGAAACTTTCGCAGTCTTACTTTGTGTGGAATTGATTCTCTGCGCGAGTGCTGAAGCCGGAAGGAAACTACCTGAATCAAAGGAAACTACTTTTTTCGCGTTCGGCGTGACATCCGAAAGGTAACTGACTTATCAGCGGCACGCCAGCATAGGAATTTACGGACGTTATATAGGCAAGACGACTGCCGATTGCGACAAGTACTATACGTATATGTCAAGTGACATTCCCATTACAGACGAAAGGTGACAAGCACCAGTACGCAGCGCCGACGTTACGCTGCGTACTGGTGTGACAGGTGACATATGGATCACAGGTCACGGGTGACGAGTGCCAAAGCTGTCCAGCCACAAAAGGCGATAATTAATTTCGGTCCAGGAAATTAGTTTGCGGGTCCCGACGAGTGCGCAGCCAAGTGAAGCACAGCAACGTTTGGAGGTTAAGGTGGACAAATTTTAATTGAATTTGGTCTTCATCCGACGGTTTCCCCCACTATCCTGTATCTCTGCGATTGCCACAGAGGAACGAAATAGGGTGAAAAAAAAATGAAATAAATAACTAGGAAGTCTGGTTCCGCCCACGGGTTAAGGAATTCGGATGAGCGACTCGAACCTCATAAGTGTTTTTTAATGCCTGTGTGTCAAGCGACTGCACGACGAAGTGTAAGCGAAGGATGGCCCATGACAGGTACGGCGGATATATTTAAGAGCAGAATTCAATAAACGGATGGAATGGAGTATGTCTCCGGTCTCGTCCGAACCAATATGTCGTATGCGTGCTAAAAAAAAAGGTCAGAGGTGAGTTCGGCTGCCAGCCAGGAGCACCATGAATTTCAAAATGAAAGACCGATCTGTTTTTGTCGTAATTGAGAGAGAGAGAGAGAGAGAGAGAGAGAGAGGTCCCATGGTGAGTAGCTTGTTCAAAAATCTTGGGGAAAACATGGGTTCTACATTGCTTAAGCGAGGCTGTCGGAATTTTCGAGCGCTGGTTCGTCGTTCCGCGCACACACATTTGCGCGAATTTTGAAATATAAAAAGCGTTTCCGTAAGACGGTTTCTTTTTTCTCTCAGTGGCTATGGTGTTGGGCTGCTGAGCACGAGGTCGCGGGATCGAATCCCGGCCACGGCGGCCGCATTTCAATGGAGGCTAAATGCGAAAACACCCGTGTACTTAGAATTAGGTGCACGTTAAAGAACCCCAGGTGGTCAAAATTTCTGGATTCCTCCACTACGGCGTGCCTCATAATCAGAAAATGGTTTTGGCACGTAAAACCCCATAATCTAATTTTTTTTTAAATGTTCGCGAAGAAATGCTTCGCTGTTAAAACACGGGTGAAGGCCAACAAGTATCCAGGAAACTGTTGTCACACGGGAAAGCGAGGGCTTGGAAGGACCAGCCTTCCAGCTATGGTACGCCCTCCAGGCGTTGCGTGCGTCCATTTGTTTTGTGGGTCCCACAAATGACGCAGTGTTGTTTTTCTTTGACCTTCTTTCCTCCCGTTTTTGTTTTCTTCCATCGCGAGTATAAAGAGAACGCGCTGTATAGTGCAAACAAGAAGAAGCCCAATTCTACGCTTTCTTCGTGGTTCAGTTACTTTCGGCGTCTCTTGTAGACACGTGCCGCCAAGCTTACGCAGCAAAAAAGAAAAAAGAAAAAAATTATGAGGTTTTACTTTTTTCTTTTTTGCTGCGTAAGCTTGGCGGCACGTGACTACAAGAGACGCCGAAAGTAACTGAACCACGAAGAAAGCGTAGAATTAGGCTTCTTGTTTGCACTATACAGCGCGTTCTCTTTAAACTCGCGATGGAAGAAAACAAAAACGGGAGGAAAGAAGGTCAAAGAAAAACAACACTGCGTCATTTGTGGGACTCACAAAACAAATGGACGCACGCAACGCCTGGAGGGCGTACCATAGCTGGAAGGCTGGTCCTTCCAAGCCCTCGCTTTCCCGTGTGACAACAGTTTCCTGGATACTTGTTGGCCTTCACCCGTGTTTTAACAGCGAAGCATTTCTTTGCGAACATTTAAAAAAAAATTAGATTATGGGGTTTTACGTGCCAAAACCACTTTCTGATTATGAGACACGCCGTAGTGGAGGACTCCGGAAATTTCGACCACCTGGGGTTCTTTAACGTGCACCTAAATCTAAGAACACGGGCGTTTTCGCATTTCTCCCCCATCGAAATGTGGCCGCCGTGGCCGGGATTCGATCCCGCGACCTCGTGCTCAGCAGCCCATTTGCGAACATCGCCGGATATCGTGACCGTGCCCGCGGCCTGGCTGCTTCCTTGCCGAATGGGCCAACCGATTACAGCTGACCACGCACGCCGCGGGCGCCGCAAGGTTCTTTCCAGTACCACCAGATGGCGCTCGCCTCCAATGCATCAAGGGCTTGGTGGCGCAACCCACCGCCCCGTTCCAAAGGGGACACTCATAATATCCATCCATCCATCCATCGTCATGAGTAACTACATCAGAGGAAAAACGAAATCGGGAAAGAAACCGTTTACGATAACTCAAAGGGAAGCTCATTACTTTTCGAAGCTAGATCGGGATGCCTTAGAGCACGCACCTATAAAGTGAGATACAAGAAGGAAGATCAAGCATGTGCTTGCTGTTGTGCTTGTATGTGCTAAGGCTAGGGAAACGACGGAACATGTTTTATTAGAATGTGAAGACGCCTACGCAGCGGTCGATTTGGGCACCACTGGCCTCCTTGAAGCCCTTGGGTTCAGCGGGAGCAGTGGTAAAGCAAACATGTCCGCAATATGCATTAGTAAGAGGCGATTGGAGCATTGGTGGAAGAAAAGTAGGGAAACGACAAAAGACGGAGACGTACAAAAACACAGTTCGCAATAGGGGATCAGAAATTTTGGGCGTGGTAGTTCATAGAGTTTTTTTTTCTTTTTCATTGTTTAACCTAGGTAGGACATTAGGCAGTATAATAGCAAAAGCTTGGCGGCGCAACCCACCACCCCATTCCAAAGGGGACGCTCATAACATACATACATACATACATACATACATACATACATACATACATACATACATACATACACACACACACACACACACACACACAAACGCAGACACACACATACATCCATCCATCCATCACGTGGCAGAGGCGAGTGATTTTATTAAGGAAACGCCATTTTACGCACAGGTACAAAAGTATCTGGAACGCCAATGCATTTCTTGGCGAAATTCGGGAATTAATATCTCGAAAGTGGTGTCGTCCTGAGAATTCGTTCCAAGTGAGTTCGCCTTGCGAACTCCACGACTAGAATTTGTAAATTGCAATATGGACCATAAGGTAATTAGTTAAAAACTGAATTAGTACATTATTGTTAATTAGTCGACTATGCATTTCATTTTTTTTTGTGCGAGTAACGTCCGCCTCGTCAAGTAGACTAGCTCATAGGAACTAGAATTGTGCTACATGCCACAGGCAACCTTTAAAATTTTTCGAAAGTGTTCGCTGTGACACCCGCTATAGGGTGTTCTAGCTAGCGTCCGCGAAGATCTTCAACGAAAAAGATTTTTAAAAACACGGTGCAGCATACAATTTTTAAAACCTAAGGTGTTTGTTTAGTCGTGAGATTTCTGACAACCAAATACCATAGATTTTATAACTGTATCTTGCACCGCGTGTTTACCCTATCTCTCTCTCTCTCTCTCTTTTGTTCTCTGAACAGCTTCGATAACGTTAGCTGGGGCACACGGTATATTTTTCTCACTACTGTGTACACGCTTTTCGAGTACACCAGCAACACACGACACGTTCATATTTAGTTTTCTTTGTTTGTCTGCGGCGGGAAATCTTTTGCGAGAGGGCACCGGTGGGACGCATAAAATATATGGCCGCTTGTTTTTGTTGCTGTTGTTGCCTCGAGTGTATGCAAAGTCTTGAAAACTCGGAACGCTGTGCAGCGCGAACTCGTGGCGCGATGCTTCCGCACATGCGGGCTTTGTCTCGAAAGAAAAATAAAGTTCGAACACAAGAACCCTCATCACTTTGCTTATTGAACGATAAATCAGAAGGGCGCCTCGCTGTGCCCCCGCGCCCTTTTGATTCGTTCGGTTTTGAGATGAAAGGGAACAAATACAATTTCTTTTCATCTCGAACGTCTTGCTGCGACCACGTGAGCGGAAAATTTGGTTTTTCAAGGACCCAGATTGGACCGGCACTGCGTTCTGCTCTCGCGCGCGGCGTGTAGAGTGCGCTTGAGAGGCAGCCAGCATAGAGAAACAAATTTAACGCCTGGCGTACTGAGTTGTGCCGCTAATTAATTAAAATCTGGGGTTTTGTGAGTGCCGAGAACAACGATACGATTATGAGGCAGCTTGTAACGGAGGGCTCCGGATGAATTCTGACTACCTGTGGTCCATTGACGTGCTCTCAATGCACGCGGTGCTCTAGCGTTTTTGCATTTCGCTCCCATCAGGGGGCGACTGCCTCGGCCGTGATCGAACCCGCGTCCTCGAGCTTACCAGCGCAACACCGTATAAGCGTTGGGATATACCGCGGCGGGTGAATTGCGCCGTTCCGTGCCGTTCTTCGCATGGCAGCGAACGTACAATGTTGCGTAACAGCTGCATAGCATCGCATAAAGTTCACCGTTGATTCCGCCGGTGAACGCCATGCGATTACCGTACGTGCAACTATCGTTACATCGTCCTGAACAATGCAAGAAGACGTTTGGAAGTAGTATGAAGACGCGCGCAGTGTTATTTTTTTATTTAGTTTTTTACAACGGAACTGTATGTGGCTAGTTTCCAGCGGATCGATGTATATAGGCCAAAAGCATGGGCCGATCTCGAAGATAGAGCAATACCGGGCCGACCCGCGGTGGTGACGAAGCATGCTTCAAGCAACCCGCCAACTTGCAAAATTAAGCCAAATATAATGGGTTCAAACACAACCCGTATCAGATATTAAGCTGATAAGAACAGATACTACAGTTTGACCCGCGTCCGCCATGTCTTCGTTCGCACCACTCTCTCTTTGTCGGCGTTCCCCAAGCGCTTATGCATATCCTTTCCTTTCCTTCTGCTCCCCCGTGGTGGCGCTCCCGTCGAAACGTCGTGCGTGTCTAGTTTCTTCTAGCTCCTCGGGGCGGCGGTCCCGTCGTCCACGCGAATGTATACATAAATATAACCAACTGTAGATATAAATATAACTAAAGGAAGGAGTTTGTGGGGAACCAATTTGGTGTGGTCTGTGTTGTGTGCGGCCGCTTGTGGTTTTCGAGTGACCTCACAACCATTACTGCACTGCGGGACGTTGACCAACGCACGATCGCCTTGGCTGCGGTGAGGCAGTGTGTGCCCTCGGAGTGCGGTGAGGTGCGCGTTTGTTCTATGTGCCGGGATTCGTTAGTAGAAGGTGTCGTGCCGCGTTTTGCAAACATACGTGGGTATGTACACCCCCGGTGCCTCGTCATCTTCCGAGGCTCAATATCGTGGAGGAGCGACTAATCGCGCCTTGCCTTCCATTTATGCTCATACGGCGTTTGACGCACGCCAATGGACAGTTCGTCATTAAGGAGCCCACATACACAGCTTCGTTGGTCATCCACCTTCACATAGTGAAATGGCAGTGAACTTTTTTTCAGTCCGACATTTCGCCTAGATGAATGTATACTTGTCGAGTCACTGCAAGATAAATACATGCACTACTCTAATATATGCCCAGTATTCCTTGCTAAAACAATTTACGTATGACGAAATCTATGCCAGACATATAGTCATGACTGGTTCAGCTTTGGCAGGCGCATTGCGTACACCTACGAGGAAAGGATAATTGACGGCCAGGAAGGAAGCGAAGAGAGAATAGAAGAGCAAATATACGTATAGGGAGAAGAAGAACAAGCTAGAGGCAAGGATTGGATGCCCAGCAAGCTACGGTTCTCGCGCACCTTGCTACAATGCAGGCGGCCACGGTCTACCAATCACGTGTTCGAGGGGAAAGCAATCTGCGTTGATTGCTCAGTCGCGACGGGACCGAATCCCGGCGCGGAAACAAAACAAAACAAAACGGCTGATTGGGCGGCCAAAGAATCCGTACTGTCAGAAGGCAGCCTGGCAAACACAAAACCAGCATAACGCAACAGGCAGAGACCGAAATGAGTATGGTTGCATGTAACGGTCGGTGCACCTTCGGTGCTCACATGAGAGAGAGAGAGAGAGAGAGCAAATTTAGTGAAAATGCCTGCAGAGTCGGTTAGGCTCCCTCCACGCAGGGAGGACAAGCTTCTACCGCGACGCGGCCACTACGTCAGTCTCGTGCATTGTGCTCCTCGAGGTCTTGGCTCCTCGCTACTTCCGCGGGTCCGAGAGGGCCGCCGCCCCCTTCCTAGGGGTGCTGCCCCCCTTCCCCTCGGTTTCGCAGCTCTAGAGAGGCAGCGACGGTGCTCACGTGAAAGGGAAAAAAAAGAAGTTTGTATCCAGCTATAACGCAATCGAATACTAACTGCAACGAAACTTCACTGTGGCTAAGTTGGTTATAAATGAGTATAGTATATACTACTGAGGCAATCGTGGAAAAGCTGCAAGGCTGGAAGTTGTCGAAATATTTTTGTCTCATACCACCGATGGTCCGGAAAACACTGCGTGCGGTGCAGAAAGCCATGTGAGCTCGTCTCGAGCAGACACGCGCTCGTGCCACTGCTCGCGCGCTCGTCGTCGTCTTCTTCCACAGCTGACTCCACTGCCACTCATCGTGCAAAAAACAAAACAAAACAAGAAACGAAAGAGAAACGCATTTAGGTAAGAAAGAGTTAAGAGGAAGCTTTAGCTCGGGCCCAACTCCGTTCGGCCTATTCAAATACATGTAAAAACGCGAAAACGTTCTTATATGAGATAACCCCTGGACCGATTTTGATGAAATTTGTTGCATTTGAGAGAGTAAGATACATTATAGTGACTGTTGGAAGCAGAATTTTGATTTCGGGCTTAAATTTTGTTAGAAAGATTTTCAAAAATTCAGAAGTTTGAAAAAAATAGAAGCATGAAGTTTACAAACTAATAGCTCTGCATCAAGAACAGATATCGCGGTTCTGTAAACGGCATCCATTAGATCATTCAAAGCGGACAAATATTATATGTCATTTTACATCTTACGTGAATTTGTTACATTGTTTACGAGGGTTCTGCAAAAGTTGTAATTACATATTATTATATTTTTTGAGGTTCATGTGTAACATATCAATTTTGTCCGCTTTAGATGTGCTATCAGATACAATTCACAAAATTGAGATATCATTTTTTCTTGTTGAGTTACAGAGTTGTAAACTTGATAGTTTCGTTTTCTGAAAATTTGCAATTTTTGTCAATTTTTTATAAAATATTGACGGCCTAACTCAAATATTCGAAACCAACGGTCACTAGATTTTAACTTTTTCTTTTAAATGCAGCAAACCTAGTCAAATTTAGTGCAGTGGTTGCCGAGAAAAACGAATTCTCCTTTTACATGTATTTAGATAGGAGCACCCGAGCTAAAGCTTCCTCTTAAGTCAGGCATTCGAATCCACGCCCTTCGGTGGGAGTCGAACCCTCGACCTTATGTGGAAGTCAAACTCACGACCTTTGGTGTTAAGACCAATTAAGGCACTCGAACCCACAACATTTGGCGTTAATTAGGGCGACCTTAATTAAGGCACAGTTAATATAAGGTAGCGTGCATTAAGGCACTCGAACCCACGACCTTTGGTGGGAGAAAACAAGTAATAAGAAGAAACAACGCATTCGAATCAGAATGTCAAGTAATTTAATGAATGTCTCTTGAGCGCACAGCGTCTCGCCTGCACCCACTTTGGCGTGTGATAAAGTAACTATCAAATCCGCCGTGGTTGCTCAGTGGCTATGGTGTTCGGCAGCTAAGCACGTGGTCGCGGGGTCAAATCCCGGCCACGGCGGCCGTATTCCGATGGGGGCGAAATGCGAAAACGCCCGTGTACTTAGGTTTAGGTGCACATTAAAGAACCCCAGGTGGTCCAAATTTTCTGAGTCTCCCACTACGGCGTGCCTCATAATCACATTGTGCTTTTCTCAAGTACGTAAAACCCCATATTATAATCTCTAATCTAAACTGATTATTGTTTTTTTGTTTGTGGCTTTTAAATAGCGGATGACGCGTACGCCTAGCGGATGTGACGCAAATCTCAGAACATTGCGTCCGAGACTTCCAGGGCGTTGCGGGTGCCGCTGAATTTCGGAGGTATAGCGTCGAGAAAACGCGCTGGTTCTCAACGGCCTAGGCTCCGCGCTATCTTTGAAAAGAGATAAGGGCGGCGTTTTGTTATTGCAGTTTCGGTATTTAAAAAAATGCAGCAGATCAAACAAGCTGGAATCTATATACAGCGAAGCTTTGTGTGAGTGCATACATATTTGAAACACGCACGCACAGACAGACAGACAAACACACAAGCGAGGGCGCACAGAAATTATACCGAGCCTTCTGTTAAGCGTAGTTGCTGACTACTATTGAGCACGACGGACGCCTTGAACACATCGTGGTTTCAAAGGCAGCATTACGCATACTTTCGCAGCGCAGTTCTAATCCATTCTGTTCGTAAGAAGCGTTTATATGAGTTGGCCTTTAACAGTACAAGGAAAATCTGCTTCAACTGCACAAAAAAAAAGACAGATTCTCATCAAAATAAAAAGAACGGAAAAAGAAAGCAAGAAAGAAAAATTAATCCCGGACCAGGGATCCAACTCTGCATATTCCAGACTACTGTTGCCCAGTGTTGCAAGCTAGGAACCAGCAGTCCTGAGAACGCATCTAGTGTAAGAAATGCGACGTTTACTTCCATCTGCGAGCGAGCAAAAATTATATTGAATACCACAGTCTTTAACCCGCGCATTTAACGGCGTATTGTTTAGGCTTTGTGGGACACGAGAAACTCCACACTGCCCTCGGTAGCTTGCAAACATCAATGTTTGGCGCTCTTGAGAATGTGTCTGCACACACGCGACTTATAGTACTCTTAAAGCTGGCTTTTCCGCACTTAGACTCCTTGCGAGACGAAGCCCGCTTCTGGATCTCCCCGAGTTTTACAAGCGATGGTCACTACGTTGAAAGTATATTTGTGCACGAGAACGTTACCGTGCCGATGGCAGACGACTCTAGTAACTAAATCATTTATATAGTTGCAGCTTCTGCCGCATGGCGAAGCACTGACGCAATAGTTGGCGCAATATTGTATGCTGTAAGTATTGCGTTGTTTCGTCTGGTATAGGCAGGGAGTAAACATTCTCAAATGCACGCGGGCACTCTGCTTTCGAGAAGAAATCTGTATTCAATGTGGACTCTAGTCCATGTCGTTTTCGTTTGTGTAGGTGGCACTCTCTGGTGGTAACGCAGATGTAGACCTACAAGTGGAGAGACGCGGCTTCTGCCTTCTGTTTCCTATCCAGCCTCTCGCTTATTAGCGCTGGTTTTCAGATCGGTGCTGGTTTAGAGATCAACTGCAGAGTGTGCCGTCGGCCAATTATAGCCTGCCAAGCGGACTAATCTTTTCTGCCATGGTATCGGCAAAGCTACAATAATATGCCTACTAGGTCTCGCACAGTTTCCTGTGGTATCGGTTGCAGTGAGACTTCGCAGCTGCGCACGGAGCAACCTCCTGTAGGAGAGAGAGAGAGAGAGAGAGAGAGAGAGAGAGAGAGAGAGAGAGAGAGAGAGAGAGAGAGAGAGAGCTACTGCTTGGAAAGAAAACAAAACATCTTTTACAGGACTGCACTCACCTGCAAGGCAAAGGAAAAGGAACCCATCACTTCAATCTGCGCAGCACGCCATTACATTCGACCACAGCAGGGGAAGATGCACATGCAAAAGAGACATTTCTCTCTCCGTAGGAGTTTGAGCCGTTCGGCTGGAGCAAACCGCCAAATAAATGCGAAGCGTGTCCGTGTCTATGTCCGCTTTCTTTTTCCTTAAACCACGGTGAAACTGAGGCTACAGTGTCATAATTCTGACTAATAAAGAGAATCAATCAATCAATCAATCAATCAATCAATCAATCAATCAATCAATCAATCAATCAATCAATTGTGGTGGTGAGTCCCCCGTAGATGAACCGGAGAGACGCGGATATTTCTTGGTCCTCGTTACTATCCCGCCTTCCGCATTTTGCCAGCCGGCTTCGTTTAACTACTTTCATTTCGGTGCTAATTATGTAAGTTTCAGAGCGTAGCCCCAGCCAATCATAGTACCTAGGCGACGCGACTACGCTCTAAAAAAATTTAAAGCCTGGAGTTTTACTTGCCGAAACCCCGATATGATTATGAGGCACGCCGTAGTGGGAGACACCGGATTAATTCTGACCCCCTCGAGTTCCTTAACGTGCGCATAATGCACGGTACACATACGATTTTGCATTTCACCCTCACTGAAATGATGATGACGATATATGGTGTTTAGTGACGCAAGGGCGAATAATGGTCAAAGAGCGCTAAGAAATGATATGGTGTAGTCGATGGTGTAGCCAGTAACAAATGGTAGATGTAACATGGCTGTACATTGGCCTAAAATATCCAATGTAAACTGTACTGTATATGCATTAGAATATGATAATAACATGTGAGGCGTGCTATGCATGCATAATGTGCGTTGCGAAATGATTGGAAGATAAAAATGTAAAAATTTCGACAAGCATTAATGCCTTACCCGTGCTCTTGTACACAAGAGCAGGGAAGCTCGCGCTCTAAATGCTACAATCGCAGCAGCAGCCTCCAATAAGTGGCTGTGTTACGGTTCGCTTGGGTGTATAACATGCAGTAAATGAAAAAACTAAAACTGATTTGCTGTCAAAAAGTGGGCCATTGTTAAGGAACATCGCTGGGTGGAGTGAAATTTGCTGACGGTATGACACAGGAAAGTTTTTTCTTTTTTCTCTGTGAGCTTCTAATTCACGACATTCCAGCAATACATGGAGGTCAGTCAACGTCTCGCCAGATTTATCACTGATAGGCGGGTCATCAGCAGTCAACAGGAACGAGTTTGTGCTACACGTGTGGCCTATATTCTGAGTCGACAGAAGATTAGCTCTGTTCGTCCTATTTTGTTATGGGTAGATAATTTGCTAACTGCGGTTTAATGGCATGCAGTTGATTAGATGTTTCAGTGTCCCAATAGCGTTGCCAATAGTTTCGAAGGCATTTCCGTAAGAAAGGCTTGAAGTCAATGGAAGGAACAGCTATAGAGCGACTGGCTTTTGCTGCTATTGATGTAGCAGTTTCGTCAACAATCATATTGCCCTGGATGCCTCTGTATCCAGAGACACGGCATATTGTCACATACTGCTTAGGCATCTGTGTCGTACACGGATGTGAGTAAATGTCATTTAGTACCGGATTTTTACTTTTATGAAATGAATTTAAGGATCTTACGACACTTAAAGCGTAAGTGTATATAGTGATTTTTGTACTTTTGTTTTCCTAATATGTTGAACTGCTGACATTACTGCGTATGCCTCCGCCGTAAAAACACTGGTTTCAGTGTGCAGAACATCAGATTCAGAGAAAGAAGACCCGAGTGCTGCAGAATGCCGCCTTTTAACGCGTCAATGTAATACTCCGGGCACGAGTATTTCGCCCGGAGTTCTATAAAGTGAATCCTGATAAGTGTCTCTTAAGAGCCTTAAACGGGAAGGTGCCTAAACGAGACACTACAAGAACATACTTAGAAAGTTCAAAAAGAGAGAGAGGGTTTCCTTGGGCTCCATTGCTCCCAATGCAAATGTCATCCACTCTTTGAAGAAACAGAAATAATAGCAAGCAACGGGCAGGAAAACACTATACTCATCATTGAGGCAGCGGCTATCGCAGAAGGCAACTGCGTTAGCATACCATCCCTAGCATTCACTGCTAAATAATTTTCATTCCTGGGGTCTGTATGTGGGAGGTAGCCTTAAGCCTTAGCCCGGCCATGGTGCGCTCTTGTTTACTTGTGATGACCGTGTTGCCTTGCACGATTGCAACTGATTATGATCAAGCGCGCGAGAGTATATATACATATATTTTTGTAATAAACACCAGTTGGAAGTTCGCGCTTGTCCTTGTCGCCTTTCTGTATCCCGTGTCCAATCTTTCGCTTGTCACTTCAGCATGGAATACCAACTAGCCCGGCCTCACACATTGCTTCAGTTGAAGTCTACGATGCTTTACCGCACGTATATGCAAGAAAATAATATTAGGGCTATGAGCCTCTGTGCAGTTTGAAAATGTTCCTTGAAGAATGCAGCTTTTAATTTAACCTCCGACACGGGTAAATATTTCAGTCCGTGGCAGAATTCAGAATGCACGCGCGCTCACCGAAAACGAACAATCTGCCTGGAAGAAACTTCTTTGTAATCAATGTCCGAACAATTGGAGGGATTACCAATTTATTGCTGCATTCCAGCTGGACGACCGACCATAATCGGAAGAAGGAATTCTACACCACGACAGGACCTAACGTCACAGAAGAAGGCCGTGCAAGCGCTTCTGCGCTTCTTGCGATCTACCGGCCTTTGTGAACGTCTCTAACTGGAACGTCCTTCGTGTGTATGTATCTGTGTGTGCATTTTTTTACTCTTTTTTAACTCTTTCCTCTCTGTCCTCTTTCTAGCCCCTATATCCCAACCCCAGTGTAGGGTAGCAAACCGGAGACTAATAGCTGGTTAACCTCCCTGACTTTCCCCTTCATCTCTGTCTCTATCTCTCTCTCCCCCTATCTCTCCCCATCTCTCTCTCTCTCTCTCTCTCTCTCTCTCTCTCTCTCTTGTTTTCTCTGTTCTCGTGTAACATCGGACTGCAGGGCATGCCACATACTTCCCGACATCTTGCACCACTCGAGGCATCACGCGGTCGTTATTCCCGAGCGAGCGGAAACAGGCATCTTCGCTTCGGCTTCGCGAAGCACGTATACGCAGCGCGGAGCCCGTAAACGGTGCCTATATAGCAGCACGCAGCGGGCGTCGCTCGCGGGCGCGAAGTGTCTGAACGTTTTCCGGCTTCAGTCTATCGCGGCACCTGGCGTGAATATAAATTGGGCATCGCGCGCTGTTATTCCGGCGCAAATGGCGTGTGTCCTAATGCTTGAGTTGGCGACAAAGTTCTCGCTCCAGTATCCCGAGCGACGCCGTTTTCCTGTTCTGTGCGAATGTGAGGTCACGCCGCCGAGTTTTCCTTTACGGAATTATAGGCAAGGTATTTATCTTGCCAGGCGCTCGCCGAAGCAACACTTTACCTGCGAGGCTTTCCCTCTAATTATGCAAACATTTACTTCGTCCACAGGAAGTGTAGCTGTACTTGTTTATGGTGCCTGTGAAGTGTTTATAAACACGTCTATCGAGAATTCGTAGCCCGTATACTGCCCATAGACAGTATATTAATTTACTGTTTTGCACTCTCAATCGACCGCTGTCGACAGTATGTGTCTAGATTACGTGGACAAACGGATGGAGTCAAACTGATTACATTTCCTCCATGGGGGAAAAGTAGCCTATAATATGTAAGTTGCATGTGGACTGCCCAAATATATATTTTGTTAGCGTCTGTTCTTATTCATTTCATTCATACCTCAAAGGCCCGATGGCATTACACGAGCCGTGTGCATTACAATGGCAGTAAACATGAAACATCAATCAGTATCGTTAATAATGATGGAGTCGTTGAAGAGGTGGTTGGTCGTCACGGCTAACTGGCAGGGAAGATCATTACAGTCTTTGCCTGTACGCAAAAAAAAGAAAGAAAAAAAAAGAAAAGGAGGGAAAAGCGGTTGCATGAACTCGTTCAGGATAAACGGCATTCGGGTGGTTGTGACGCGAAGCAAGTCATTGCGAGCTCGTCATTGCAATGACGTACATTGCCGCATGGTCCAGCGTTTGAGTCCGCTACGAAAATCCCGCCGAGTATCAAAAGTCACTCCTCGGAAGCGAGCGCCGCAGTACGAAGAACGATTCCAGCTCCCCGGCACACATTAACCGCAAGCAAATACGGGGTTCCGAGAACCAACCTGACGGTTATCCTGATGGATGCACCTACTTACACTTAGTGATGGATGCACCTACTTACACGTCACTTGAAGCATACAAGTAGTGACGTCAGACACGCCCAGTCTTCGTTTACTGAGGCGAAAACGCAAAATTTTCTCTACGTTTTGATTTACCTCGTGACTGTCACCAGACTCTAGGTGGTTCTAGTAGCCCTCGCCTTACATTCAATCTGGCTCCCTCCTTTTTATGGGTGTGCGAATAGTGGTTTTCAAGGCCGAATCGAATAGTGCTAGAAGCGAATCGAATGGAATATAGAATAGTTTTCGAATAATGAACAGCCGTTATCGCAATTTATATAAAAAGATGTTCACATCCCAGTCTTTTTAAAGTTAGCACGCTTTCGTCATTACGTAGTATGTTATCAAGCGTTGTTTGTTAAAAGCATAAATGGAGCATTAGGAGCAAACGAGCAGTTTCTTCGCATGCACAGGACTCTTCATAGAGCGCGAGTGATTCTGGCGTAATTCTGGTGTTTAAAGGAGACCATGCTTACATTAGGACAGTTGCAGCGTATTTTTACTTTGCTACAGCCCATTCTCTCTCTCCCTCTCTCTTATTCTGGCGGCCTCATTGCGTGACGTACATGCTCTTGTAAGCATGTTTGTAAACAAAAAGATGGCTGTGCCGCAGGGTCTTTGACTCGTAGGGTTTAACATCAGAACGCTGAACAGTGGAGCTACGAGAGGCGCCATAATGGAGGACTCCGGATTACAGTTTTGACTATACCTGGCGTCCTTTAACGTGCACCTCTGTTCAAGTACAAAATGCCCTATCAAAATGCGGCTGCCAAGGCCGAGATTCGAACCGGCGACCTCGTGCGCATCAGCAGAACGACATATATCTGTAACCAATGAGCTATCTGATAGCTCATTGATAACTGATAAACTGGTAAACTGGTAAATGATATCACTCTCTCTCTCTGTCTTACGGCCGTCTCTTTTGACGACACCGAAACTGACGACAGCGCCACCGCGTATTCATGATGATAATGTATAGCCCCTCCAACTAGTTGTACGCATTAGAAATTTAGTTTCACCGCACGCATTACAGCATTAGAGCCATTAAAAGGGTACTACAGCAGGTCATATTAGGAATTTTGAATGATTGACTGAGTCTTGTCACGATTAAATAATCTGGGCTCCATCTGCGAACTCTATACAGGAACGAAAGGCATAAAAATATCAACTACTGAATGTCCGGCCTGCTCAGAAAGCACTCATCCAGTCACTCGAAAAAAATAAAAAAGAAGACTGATGTGAAACATTATCAGGCACAATAAAAGAAATGAACCCATGATAAATGACGAAATGGCGCACCGAGAAAAATATCGCTCAGACGACTGCCATCTAACTATTTTTTATTTATACACTTTGATGAACATATCGTATTGACATTTGCAGCGGAGGTCCAATCAGAAGTGTCTCAAGATGTATGCGCGCGCACGTAATGAACGTTGTTAGTTCCACACCAGTGCGTCTGGTTTAGATGGGCCACGTAGGCGTGCACAACTGCGCACACAGTGTCCGAAGGGCTGAGCTGCAGGCCATGCGGCCGTATGCCTGGGAACCATATTTGAGCGCAGACCGCGCTAAGTAGCCAACACACGGATTCAGCACGCCGCGTTCCACCGCAGGTGTCGAACGAATGGATCAGCGCGCAGATGCGGCAAGAAGGCAGTCGTGTCTATAACGCCACAGCTGGCAGCGATCGCCCAACCTGTCTGAGAACGCACGCTCGTTTCGTTCGTCATTATACCAAAGACCCATGCACTCCCGTGCGGGCCTGCCGTATAGCTATGGTCACGCGGTCGATAAGAACGCGTGCAATTCAAGCCGAGCGAGGATGTGTCCTCGCGTATACGTGCCAATCGGCAGAGTACGTCAGCAGATAGAGGCGTCCTTTCTGTGATTTCATTACTAACATTGTTAACGGCAGCGAGGGAACACAGTGGTCATTATTAATCAGCACAGGAACAGCTATATTTTTTATCTCTGCCACCTGCATTTCAGGAAGCTACCTCGCGCGCGTGTGTGCGTGCGTGAACTATAAGCGTTTGCGAAGTACGTAAAAGCCGCGGAACTCTTAACGTACTCGTTTACCAGCTCGTTAGCGTTATGAATAAAGGCAAAAAGTGAAGCGACAACGCTCGCGTTTAAAATATGTACCGCTGGCCTAGTTGGTTTCTCATTATTTATAAGTTAGAGAAGCGCGCTTAGGGAAACACCGCAACGCACAAGAAGTCGCAGTTTCGCACGAAAGGCGAAGCATCGATTTTGATAACAAATTCGTGGACAGCTATACGAAGTAAGGATAGTATTTTTATCGGCCGTATAAACTTGTAAACATAGGCATACTAATTGAATGAACAAGCACGGTGTCACGCGCGCACAAGCAAACATCAACACACCTCACTCGATGACTGCCGCAACTCGCTGTCAAAGCGCTGCAGCAGCAGCGAGCGAATTGACCTTCGTGCTGCCGCTCGCATCAACGTGAACTAAGCCACGAAATCACACAGCGCAGCGCGGACTCTGTACCTGTCGCAGATGGCTTTCAAAATACGGAGATCCGGGCGGGCGGGCGGGCGCGGCGGAAGACGGCGCGCTTCCTCCCCGCTTTCCTCCGTTGCGTCCGCGAGATGGAACCCTGATCGCCGGCTCCTCCTCGCACGCTTTCACTCGCACATGCAGCATACGGCGCGCTGCGACGATCTTATCGCTCTTGAACTTTATACGAAACCTCACGGCGACGGCGACGGCAGAAATGCACCCGGAGTGTCCACATAATTGCTATCGCAATAAAAAGTGCGGCGAGTAATACAGCGCTTGTCTTCAACTAATCAGTGAGCCATGGATTTCCCACGACGCTTAGTAAACGCACGCGTATGCCGGTCCGTGATCTGTCCTTGCTACAGAGGTCGGACTTGTCGGTTCCCACTTTGTGCTTGTTCTTCCCCTCTGTAAGGTCGTCAGCTAAGATCGCGCACTCCATGCAAGTCTTCGGTCGTTAGCAATAAACTTTTCCCACAGCTCGACCCGAAGACAATCTTTGCGACTGCTGGCTTCGACACATGTGGCGATAGCATGCACTATACTCAGGTTTCTCGAATGCCTTCTTTAGGCTTACTTGATGCTCTGCAAAAGACCATTTCCGTCTCGGAAAGCATCTGTCAAGCAGCAACAAGCAGACGCGAACCAAACTAATCCAACCAGCAAGATAAAAAAAAAAGAAGAAAAGGAAAGTCGTCAAGCGTAAAGTGAATTGACCGAAAGAAGCAAGTGTAGCTGCAGGCACTGGAAGACCTTTTTGCACTGGCGTAAGTCCATCAAAGGACGCAGTTCACTACAGCTACATCGGTAATAAGGTCCAGCGTGCACCTACATTTAGCGAAATGCGCGAGTCGTGCAAAGGGGACTTCACTAGTTATATAGTAATAATAGCTTCGATATGTCATCGCCTCACGAACTCTCAAAACTGACGTCATCGCGTGCTGATCGCTGATGCGTAAGTGCAAGCGCCGGTTTGTTTCGTGCTGACCCTTAAAGCAGAGAATTCGCGGTATTAACGCCTGCCTTTCCAATAAATAGAAAAAAAGTTTTTGAATCGAATTTGAAAGTGCAGCGTCGCCCTATTGTCGCACTGCACGATCGTGCACGCCCATGCGCGGATTTCTCCGGCCTCGATGAAGATTCGCAATCAAAGGAAATGTCGAGCCACCTAAACGCTTCGAAATCGTGTTTGCTACGGCACGCGAGGAAACTTAATGTTGCGCACCCATAGAGCTTCTTCGTTCAATATTTCGTAAGTTCTACATATACGCCCGTTCTGTTCACGAACTTCAATTTCGCTCCCCGCCGGCCGCTTTATGCAGCTGGATTGGTAATCAGCGCTCGCGAGCTTTCTCTCTTTGAACGCGAGAAGGGGGGGGGGGGAGGGGGCGAATCATCTCGCAGCTGCTTCAGGCATCGCTTCGCAAGTCGGCGACATACGGCTGCCGCGATTAGAACGAAACACTTCAACGTCAATTCGCGCGCTCGCGATCGAGGGGAAATTGCGGTGCACTCGCAATTGTCAAGCCCGAAAGAAAAACAAAAAAAAGGAAAGAAAGAGCCCACTCGGCATTCACCGGTGGCGGCGTTTCAGAAGGAGGAAACGTACTACACAATTTGCCAGCCATAGGCGGTTGAGGGAGGAGATGCGGACGCGGTAGGATGGTCGCTCGGTCGCGTGGTGCGCCGCACCCGGCCGTTTTCCTCTTTCCGCCAATTTCCGCAACGCGTACTGCGAGCGCGTGCGCAAGAAAACACCACCGCGGCCCGCAACGAGACACTCTGGCGTTTTCAATTTTCCCTGGATGGCACGAGGGAGCAAACAGAAGACCGAGGGGGTGGGGGGGGGGTGAGGGGCGAGAAAGAGTTAGGTAAGAGGAAAAGAAGGCAGGAGAAAACGCGGCAGAGATTAAGAGTGGGGAAAGGGACAAATAAAGTGCCATGCTATGTGAAAGCGAAAGTGGGATGTCATGGGTAGGTAGAGGGAAGAGAGAGAGAGAGATAGATAGAGAGAGAGAGAGACGCGCTACAGCAAAGCGACGGTGAGCCCGCGAATCAACAAGTATAACAACCACCGCGACGCGGTAAACATATACACAAAAGCCAAGCCCCGAGCGGATCAGTCAGACCCCCGGGGGACGCCGACAGCCGAGAATATTGCTGTTCCACTAAGCGGCGGGGAGTGGAGCACGAGGGGCGACTGCTCTTGGCCAAACAAACGCGGCGGAATTTCAGAGACACTGTATGTCCCGAAGATGGGCCGAACAGCCCCCAAACCCCGCCCCGGCGAACTCACCTTGGCTGCTCTACTTTTGTTCGGACATGCACGTGTATGCAAACGTTGTCAAGGGGGCGGCGGGAGGCGAGGGCTTTCCATTAAAGCGCCGAACCTTGTTTTGAAAGCATTAGGGGGCTGACAATGGAGACTGCGTGAATGACCGCGTATATAAGCCGCGTTTTTGTCTCGTGAAGGTACACACGGCGAAGGCCTCATTAACGAAGCACCCTCGTTACAGGTCGCCCCCCCCCCCCCCGCCACCCTCGCAGCACCCCTCGTTCTTTTTTATATCTAATTGTTTTGTCGTGTGCCCTCGGATGCACGCCTCAGGTGGAAACCGCTGGCGATACAACTTCTGTAAAGGGTCGGCTCACTTTCGCCCGAGCCTCAAGAGCAAACGAACAAAGTGAACAGAAAAGGACACGAAATAAGCTATACACGACATAACAGACTCCACTCGAAGCACGGTATTCAAATTGAAATTCTACACCGCGGGCTGTTTCGAATAAAGCGAGGGTTTCGACAGGTTCTTCAGATTGGAAAAAAAGAAAGAAAAGATAGACGCCGAACACTCAGGCGCCTGAGTAATATGTGACTTCGCAAATGCCAGCTCTTTCAGCGATGCAAGTAACATGTGCCTCCATATTGCCAGATCGGTGCCAGATAAGAGCAGCAAGTCTTTTCTTAGGTACCTCTTCGTTTGAGTTTGCATTGGAGTTTGTTTTTACCACAATCATATAACATTCCTTTGACGCACGTACAAATAGAAAGAAAGGAAAAGAACTGCGCCGAGAAAGGCGGGAGAAAGGCTGCGATTCGAAACGCAGCTTGACTGGCCCCACCCGCCAGCGAAACAAGGCGGCAGAGTTTCAACATTCAAAAATGTAATTCATGTTATAAAATATAATACACGTTACAATACACACAAAAGTTGCACAGTACATAAAAACACCAGCAAGAAAAATGGGCCCAATATTCAAAACAGGAACAAATAAATAAATGTATGCCAACGTAAAATTGATCCATTGAAAGCAAGCTACAAGAAATACACAATATACAATTGAACATATTGCTGGTATTAGCTCATACAGAAGAATCCATTTCCAACAACACTATCAAGACGTCAGATTAAGCACGTCATTAATTTCGAGAAAGAAGGCGCAATCGCTCAGATGATGTAATATTAAATTCATTAAGTGTGGGCGGAAGTGTGAATTTTAGCATTTGGAAACCATAGTTTGTTCGGCATCGGGGCATATTCCAGTACTCATTGCGCCTAGTGAATCGGGACGAGGCGTTTCACTCTAGACATGCTATACGGCTAAGGTCATCACTCCCTCAGTTAATTCCAGTTTCATTAGCAAATATCAAAAGGTATTCGTATGTATGTACTATCAAATCTAAACAGTTTAAATTCATTAAATATAGGTGAAGCATGAGCATTGAATTTGACGTTTGCAGTTACCCGTATCCCCCACCAAGAGCCCATACCGTATGGGCGAAGTGAAAAGTACGTTACAGATTATCAATTTCTGACTTAACTGGTAGGAACGACAGACTCCTCCTAAGTACGCGTAAAGCCCTGCTAAACTTTTTATCTAAACATTTAGGCACGGTAATCCCACAGCGAGCATATGCTCATGGAAAATAACTCCCAGGGCTTTTGCTGTCGAAGAAAATTCAATCGCAGTGTTATTCAAGCGCAGCTATTTTGTAGCAGCGCACACGATTCCCGTGGCATGGGAAAAAACGGCCTCTGTTGTTAAACACTTTATTTGTAAAGATTTACGTACAGACCCCACGTACAAATCGTGTAACGCTGTGCTAGCTACTGAAACAAGGTCGTCCGTGTCCATACCTAGGAAAAGCAAGGTAGTGTCATCCGCGTATATGACATACTGGAACGAGTGATTTATGTATACGATATCATAAATATAAACAATAAAAAGCAATGGCCCCAATATACCACCTTACCAACCTATGTAATTATTTGCAAAGAGGATTTTTCCCGTAGGGGCTCCAATTTTTCGACGGCACTATTACTTTGATTTTTTTTTTAACCGTCGTGCACAAAGATTTGGATAAAGGGTATACATACACGCATGGCATATTTCATGGTGATATTTCGTCGTGATATAAAACATTCAAACATGCATACATATCTATCGAATCGTCGAGGTTAGAGCCAGGAACTCGAGCGTGTGTATGCTCACCGACTTGGCCGTCGTCATTTTCGTGGGGATGACGTTCATTTAAGGATATGTTGAAATCGCAGGGAGCGTTTCGTTTGCTGCGCGACATTGGTTAATTTACTATCGACGGTGCGACAATTTTCTTAGTTAAAAAAAAATATTTCCCATAACACAATCAACTGCAGCTCGTACTTAATAATCGTGGTGGGGCGTGCGATTAGAAGTTTTAAAGCGCACTAAGTAAAATTGCAAAAGTACCATCGCAATGCATTTTTGACGACGACATACAGGCAGATATCTCAATATGCGGATGGTTTCACATAAAGCGTGGTTTTGCAGCTTCGAGGAACACGACAAATTATAGATCTATAATTTGCAGCTTCTGACGCCAGCTGTTGTAAACGTATACCTAAAGGCGAGAATCGGAGGGCCTACGCGTAAGTTTGCGATATTCTTTCTTTCTTTCTTTCTTTCTTTCTTTCTTTCTTTCTTTCTTTCTTTCTTTCTTTCTTTCTTTCTTTTTTTTTCTTTTTTTCTATTTCTACAACCTTGTCTGTTTCCCTTGCAGTTTTCTTTCCTCACATGAACACAGCTCGTTACGATGCTTTCTCTGTTCGTGCAATCAACACTTAAAAAGGCCGTTGGCGAACACACTGGCTGCTCCGAGAAAAAGGACGCGCAGGAATTCGTTCGTATAATCAGCCACTATCGCGATGCGTAATATAGATGCAATATTTGGTAGACATGATCGTCACCACGCGGTATACGCACCAGGCTTGCCTGTTCACGACGCCGAAGCTTGGTGATGGGCCCTTTAAGACAAGTGCACACTTTTGTAAGGAAGGAAGGAAAAAGTGGAGAAGGAAAGGTAGGGAGGTTAACCAGTTTAGCGTAACCGGTTTGCTACCCTACACATGGGAGAGGGATGGGGAGATTAAAGATGGGGAAGGGGGAGAGGGAGAGAGAGCACATAACACTTTTGTAAGTTCCTGTTATAGTTGTATGGATAATTTCGTCGCCCTCGTGTATGGCCGCACACCTCATTAATCCGATGGAAAACAATAAAGTTTTATTTCTCTCCGTGTGTCCAAACTATGACACTGTTAGGATAAGATAAGATAGGATAGGATAGGATAGGATAGGATATCCTTCTTTGATTGCGCGTACCCACTGTGGGGGATTGGCCATGATTTGGATGGTATTAGGAAGATGTTGGTATTACAAAAACTGGTAAAGGTGTCATGTGGAAAAGGATAAAAATAATGTATGAAGAACTTGAGAAAAACGTCTTCAAACAACTATGAATTCCTCCTGTTGCAGTAGTACAGTCGTCGTCGTCGTCGTCGTCGTCGTCGTTGTTACCCTGAGCTCTCCCTGAGTCCCTGACTTCTTCCCGAGTCCAAAATGTAATGAGTAAAGTGTGCATTCGTTTAAATGCAACATTCACAATTTACTCTGGCGAGGTGGAGACTAGCGGGCTTTTTAACCAACTTCATGGAAGCACCCAGCACTCTAATAAAAAGTATACGCCCTTTGGGTTGTATTTTGTTCCCAAACAATAATCGCCATCTGTCTTGCCCGCATTTCCTTCCTTTAATGCTGCGAGCCCGGAACTTCCTAGTCACGAACGGCTTGCGCGTTATCAGCTTGACACAGCATTCTCGACAGGAAATTAGCGAGCGCCGAGCTTTCAAGAAAGGAAACGCAAGCAAGGCAGTTGACGATTATTGTTCGGGGACAAAATACAACCCAAAGGGTGTAAACTTCTTTAGAGTGAGATTTATACACCATGAAAATTTTACACCCTTAAGGGTGCTTTCTGGTTGCACTGATAACACCCTTACCATTAGCGCCTTACAAAAATTTATAGAGCCCGACAACGGAGCTCTAACTAGACGTGCGACGACAAAACACGTAGCTGAAAACTATGTAATAATTCTGACAGCGTTGAGCGCACAGAAATATCCGACAAGAGAATTTCCCAGGGAGAGATATGAAACTTTCCTATCAGATATTTCTGCGCGCCAGAGGCTGTCAGAATGATTACACAGTTTTCACTTACGCCTTTTATCATCGCATATCTAGTTATAGCTCTGTTGTCGTCCTCCATAAATATTTGTAAGGCCCTAACGGTAAGCGTGCTTGTTACCAGTGCGACAAGAAAGCACCTTTAAGGGTGTGAACATTTTTACAGTGTATCATTAATTCTTTATAGCGTCAGAGAGAACGTCACTGACTCTCGCGGAACAGAAAAAAAAAGATTGACTAGTGATGCTTCACTACCCGTAATTATCGAAAGAAGGAGCTTGTGCAGCCTTTTGAATAGGCCGGTTCGTAAACTGCCATTACAATCGGTAGGTGTGAAATAAAGCGTGTACATACAGGATGATTGGCAAACACTGAAAGTCCACACATTCCTTGAAGTAGCTTATTCGACTGCTCTGGTCCCCCGCGTTAACCTATACGATGCCTGTGATAAGAATTTGGGACTGTATGCTGTCGAGAAACAGTGAAAGATAATAATAATAATAATATTTGGGGTTTTACGTGCCAAAACCACCTTCTGATTATGAGGCACGCCGTAGTGGAGGACTCCGGAAATTTTGACCACCTGGGGTTCTTTAACGTGCACCTAAATCTAAGCACACGGGCCGCCGTGGCCGGGATTCGATCCCGCGACCTCGTGCTCAGCAGCCCAACACCATAGCCACTGAGCAACCACGGCGGGTAACAGTGAAAGAGTACCGACAGACTGATCCGCCACTGACAAACTATAACTAGCTTAACCACGAAAATCATAAGATGGAGATAGTAATACCACTCTGGGCATGAGCATGGAACGCGAAACGTAATAAAAAGCGAAACTAAGTGTTTCGCTCTTTATTTCTGATCTTGTTTAGCAGCTACACACAGAGGGAACGGAATTTGTACCACCCTTACCGTCGAAGTTATCCCGCGCGCACGATAAATAACTGACACTGCCGCAACGGCAGCGATAACGCTCTCTGGTAAATATATTATTAGTAACAGTAACAGGCCGTCTGCAGCCTGGTCGAACCCAAAACGTTTTTTTTCCAGCTATATATACGTTAGTGTTACGGTTACGTTACGTTCCCGTTACTATCTTTGCCTTGTTCTTCAATTCTCCTCTATATGCTATAATACTGCTGAGTATTCGCTCGTAATCCTGTATACGCGTTCTCATTACGTTACTGAACAACCCCATCTTACTCGTTTCTATTACTCAGCGGGTCTTCTAGGCATACTTCTTGTTTTCGTTATGGCATTTACCAAGTATGCCCTCTACATAACGTTCTAGTTTAACTCGCAATGCCGAGTATCCGCACAACTACTGCAGCAACTTATATATAGTTACGGTAATGAAGCTGTAGTAGCGGTCACGGCGACAGCGTTCCAGAGCGGGGCAGCGGATGCGATTCTTCGTGTTTACGTTGGATCCCCGGCTGCTCTCGCTTCCTCATCCTCTCATTCTTGTTTTCGACTGCGAGAAATACCTTCGTTCTTTTTCCCTTTCTCACTTACGTTATGCCCGGCGCTCACTTTTGTCTTATTCTCCTCGTTCCTTTGTTTTTCATACTTATATACGTTACCCAATATCAGAACGCCCCCATTCCTTTCGTTTTGTCTCTATTATTTCAGCGAAACTAATTATCCTTAATATACGCTTCTTCGTCACCGAGGCGGCTCGAAAGAGCCGGCGCAAATATTTCTTCTCCGCCTGGATTCCATCGCTCGACGCCTGCATTCACAGTCGTGCTTCACGGCATGCGGCAATCTCGGTAATTGCCTTCGGCAAACGTTTCGTTACTTTACTTCGACATTGAAGCGCGATACGGATTAAGTACTCAACGCGGCGCTCTTCCTGCGTGTTGTTATTGCCGTGATTATCAATTAGCGTTTGAGAAAATAATAACAAGCCAGCAAAAAAACAGCACACTTCGCCGATTATGAGTGTACTTTTAGCACAGCCGTCTGTGCCCTTTCAGTAACGTAAAGGGACAGATAGCAAATTGTATGAGTAATTTACGCTACCACATGCAATAGCAAAGTGTCGTGAAAGCGTTCTGGCCATGTAAGGAGCCTTGCTAATTCTAAGGCAACTGGTGGCGACGCCTCTCTAAAGTTTTCGCACCAACTCGCCATGATGTCATGAGTACTGACAGCGTCAACTCAGGTTTATTTAACTGTTTATCGGTAAATAAGGACTACACCGTAAAATATTATATGCCCCTATTCACTTTAAGGGTGCAAATTACATTCCAAAGGAATCAGACTCGGCAAGTTTCGAGAACTTCTGCGATGCCGGAACGACCCAAATACTCGTAAATACTCTGAAATCCGTGACGTCACGATTTCCTGAGATTTCGGCCGTTAAATTCAAGGAAGGAAGGCTTGAACCTTATTCTGAGCAGCAATACTAGTTGATCTATGAACTGGAAAGGTAAGCAACCAGAACAATACGTTGCCGGCTTCTCCACAACCTTAAATGATCACATGAATGAGACGAATCAAGACATAGTTATGAAAAATACTTCGCTAGTCTTTACCAAATTATAGTGGATATAGAGCGGAAAACTTTACCACGTCGGCGATATCCACAGTGGACTTTTTCTTCTTCTCTTAATCTTTATCTCCCTTTTTCCCTTCCCCCGTGTAGGGTAGCTAGCCGCGCTCAGTCCTGGTTAACCTCCTCAGCCTTTCATTTATCATTTTCTTTCTCTGTTCGACTCGCTCCTCCTTGGTGCCTCATTCAACCAAAGATAAACCTGACGATACTTGGCGTCCGGAAAAAGAGCAGATATGTCACCACCGGCTCTTAAACAGCTTACCTTACTCCTACTAAATGAGGAGTACAGGTACTACACCCACATGTACACTGACGGCTCCGTCCTGCCGAAGAGCTCTACCGCAACTGTCGTCACCTCAGCAAAAGCCACCACTATCAAGTTGAAAACATCTCACTTGACAACGCCGACGGCAAAAGAACTTGCAGCGCTTCGAGTCGCACAACACTTTGTTAATGACGATCCAACAGAAAATTGGTCGACTTTTTGCGACTCAAAGACAGCATTACAGTGTTTATTGTCAGCCTTACCACGCGGTCCGCATGAACAGATGGTATTTGAAATCACAGAAGCCATACACCACCTGACTGAGAAATGACATGAAATAATTTTTCAGTGGCTACCAAGTCACTGTGGTATCATCGGCAATGAACGTGCCGATCAAGCTGATCGTTCGGCTCATGGAGAAGACAACCGTCTACCGATCCCGCTGTCTAGGATAGATGCAACAAGGATGATCCGCCTACTTGCATGCCAATGCACAACATCAGAGTGGAATGAACCATATTTTATGCGTGCTCGTTTACACACCCTGGATCTAACCTTAAGTCTCCGAATTCCACCAAGACTTCTCCGAAGAGACGCGACCCTTTTGTGTAGGCTATGGTTGGGGGTCTGTGTTTACCAATGCATATGCGTTCCACATAGCGATGGCCGACACCGCAGCATGTGGCGATTGCGGCAACGCAAAAACGATTAGTCATGTTCTTTGCCAATGCCTGCAGTGCAGTGTGCAGAGACCATCGCTTTCCGTCGTGCTGAACCAGTAGGACGACCAGCCTCTGTGGGAAGAAATAATTCTGAAACATCGACGCGACTTTTTTTATTATTATTATTGATATGATACAAGGAGAGGTTGGCGCACAATTTAAGGCGCAACATCGCATCAGAAGCCGCGCAAGCGCTACTGCGCTTGCACGGTCATTTTGTCCCTATCGAAATGCGGTCGTCGCGGTGGGGATCGAACCCGCGTCCTCGAGCTTAGCAGAGCAACGCCATTGCCACCAAGCCACTGCGGCAGTTCTTACTAGTCTTTGTAAACTTATTTGGGGTTGCTCTTTCGTGTTCCTTTAAAACGACAGCTGCAATCACATGAATACAAGCTATAACTTGTGTTCGTGCGATCGCTGCTGTAACCCGATTTCATCAATTCATCTGTGCCCGACGTGCCGCTGTCCAGTCTTAGGTAATTGTTTCTGCACTATATTGCAAACCTGAGAAGCGCAAGAACTAACCTTGACTAAGGGCGACAGTATTCCTGTTGCCTCACCTCCTTTACACGCGAGACAGCTGGCAGAAGAGGCATGCCAGCGCGCGACTACAAAGGCTATAGCTTTCCGACCGCGGGCCAGGCAAGCGGCAGGCGCTTTCACGCGATTGCGCTTCTACGCCAGCGACAGGTTAGCAGACAGAGCCTTCAAATGAGAACAAACTCGTTCCTGCTGCGCGCAAACAGAGCGAACACGCGCTAACGATCCGTGCTCCAACCGTTTCGGGTGACACAAACGAGAAGGAAAGACGTGCGGTCTACGCTTTCACTCGTTGCCCTACGCGATTTGCACCGGCGTCCCGGAGCGATCCTTCGTGCGAAACGCGTGACGCATGCGGACACGCGTGCGCCCAACCGAAGATAAAACAGGCGCGAAGACAAGATTCTCGAGTAGCGAGCTCGGGGAATCGATCGCAGCGTCTCGCGCTGTCTCTAAGAAAAGGCACGTCAAACGGACTGGCTTAAGGCGCAACGAACAAACGCAGCGGAAGCGAGCACGCCGATGCGTGAGAGAAGAGCAGACGACGCGTCGACGACGGCCAGACGACAGCATCCATTTCGGCGGAGGGGCAAACGGAGAGAACGAGCGGGCGCGCGACCCAGAAATGGTATAGCAGCGCGTGTACATATCCGTAAGCGCGGCGGCGACAAAGGGAACGAGCGCCTTTTCGATGCGAGAGAAATATATCAAAGACAGGCAACGCACGAGGCAGGAAACGTAATCTCCGAAGAGCGCACGGCAAGGCATGCAGCCGCTGCACGGAAAGCGTATTATGCAGGCAGCGCGACGGGGACACGTGAAAGGCGGCGACGCGTCGATCGGACGCTGTCGTAGCCGCTATCGTAAACAGTCTCTCGGAGCGGAATCTCCGAGGCGAGGATCGAGTCACGTGCCTGGCCGACATTCTTGGCAAGCTGAGGCGGGCGAAGCCAGAAAGTAGGGGGCGAGGTCGCTTATCACTGAGCCCGCTCACGCATCGAGGGGTTCCGGCGCCGCACCCGAGCCGCCCTCCAAACCGCGAATGCGGACGTTCCCACTTGAGGCAATCGAGCCCGAGCAAGCTATTAGAGGCGAGTCGTGTGCATGCAGGCTATTCCGCGCCACCGGACGTGGCCGAACCTGAGCTCGACCGTGTTGAGTCCTCACCGAGATTCCTTCCCATACAATAATTAATTTGAAGAGTGCGCATAATAGAATCCAGAGAAAAAAAATCGATAAAGATTCTGCGCACTTTTCAAATTAAATATTGTGTGGGAGAGAGAGAGAGATGGAAGTGTATTATGTTTCTATAGAGGGCATGTGGGCCCACAACATGAACTTTTTTTCGATTAACGCCTGCAGGCATCCTTCAAACAACCCGCTCGGCAGTGTCCCTCCCATCTATACGGACCACAATAAACCAAAGAGAATACGCATGTTACGAATGTTAGCGACGTCAATTCACAAAGAGCATACGTACTTAAATGATCGCTAAAAAGAAACACTAGATCAGCTTATGCTGGTAAAGCAGTCTTTCAAAACTCTATTTTTATTAATTTCGCGGTAATGGGTTGATTACTAAAAGAGAAAACGGAGCCTCCAAACTTCCATTTTCTTAACTTCGAGTCCAAAGCTCCGCGCAAGCACTTCTGTCTGACGTCACAGATTTCAAGATGCTTTTCTTTTCCTTGTTATTATCATTTTTTTTACTTCGATTTGCACCATTTCTAGCTGTCCTCCTCTCACGGTGTAACAGCGGCTTTTTCTTTTTCTTCTTTTTTCACTCTAGGAAGGTAATTTACTGATACAGGTCAAAAATTTTCTTCCCTTTAGTCATCCCGTAATACAACCAAATTGGACATATGATGGCAAAGCGTGATGGCAAAGAGGCGTACACTGCATGAATCCAAAAACCCTTCCACATATATGTTTATGAGCCAAATAATATTTTTCTGCGACGTTTCGTCAACAAGCACAGGAACAAGAAAAATATAGTTACAATACATTAATTGATTTCAAGTTCAACACGAGCTATCTGCCGAAAACCATAGAAATTAGTTCTGTAATTCCGCACTTCATGCTCGGTCAAAGTATCAAAGACGCATAGACAACAAAAACTCTACAACGTCGATTCAATGGCTTGTTAACTTTCGCTAACTTTCGTTAACTTTCGTTCATCTCTCGCTCGTCTAGGGTCCAAGTAATGGCGCAGCTACGTACAGTAGGCTCCGCCGACACGTAATAAGACGCACTACGTCTGAAGGCCAAGTATACACAGAGCACAATCCTCACTACACGAAGTCGTGAGCGGAACTTGGCTACAGCTACGCTAAAATCAGCAGGAGAAACGCAGGAACGACTTCCTACGGCGCGTCAGCCACGTACCGTTTCGCTGGTCGCCACTGGAAAGAGCAAAATTACAACACTCGGCCCAGTTTGGATTGGGATGGCAGTTTTACGTCCCGTTCGCTGGAGAATGTTTTCGACGTGATCGACCCGTAGGAGACCTTAAGGAGTCTCCGGGGTAATAGCCGGCCGTCAGCGCAACTCCCTCGCGTGACAGCCAGGCTCCTGCTTGGACCGATCCACTCTTCCGCAATGACTCGCCCTACACGCAACAGCGAGGAGGACCGCGTATACGCGACATCCGAAGCGCCTCTGGAGCCGGGATCGCGCGCCGCCGCGGGGAATTGCAGCCCCCACACACTCTGCTAGATTGACCATCGGCCCAGAAATAGCGACAGCGACCTACGTAGACCAGCGAGGGACATGTCGACATCTGTTGTCAACAGCATCTCGAGTCTGCACGGTGTGCGCTGTCCTCCCGAGGGGCTATCCATCAGGGTGGCGCGAAGTACATAGTTTGCGAGCTTGTATACAATACAGCGCGGAGTGGCCTTCTCCCGATTTGCGCCTCCGGGCGCCACCGTTTCTTTTTTTGCCAATTATGCTAGCTTCAGTTCGAGGGATACAGCAGTGAGACGAATACGGGTGCAGTGAGTTGCTGAACCCGTTTGATTAACCAGCGGTGGTGTATCGACGACGTTGCAAGGTTGAATTCCCGCTCCTCCCGCAGGGCTGTGCACATGACTCCTTCTCTTATCGTGCACTCCTACCTTTGCTTTTCGTTTTAGCGCCGAGTTTTGTGTCGTCAATCAAACCGAACTAGCCAAATTTGCAGTATTGATTTACCACGTTTGATTTACTTTTGCTACGTATACACGCCCTCCCCAATGCCAGGCGAGCGAACGGCTACGCACCATGGCCCTGGCTACCACCGTGCATCGCATCACTGACACGGGAGGAGGGGGACCGCCTGCGAACATCGATCAGTGCTGACGGAAAACGTTCTACCACGCGGAACAAACACTCACGACGTGGTCTTGGGAGGCTCGGCTTTCCGAGCTGGCACTGGGAAGCCAACTGGCGACCCTGGACCAGGCCCGGCGAGCCGCTACGGCCAGTGGGGCTCCACAAGAAGGCTCCACCCGACATTAACCCCACGGAGTTCCTTCGTACAATAAAGTTTATTCTCTCTACCACGCGGAATAGTTCGAGTGACCACCGCATTGAGCGAGACAGAATTGTTGCGGTGTCTGCGGTAGATGTGTTACCCTCTCCCGTATATTAAAGAGGACATAAAATAGCAACACCATATCAGTTTAGGCTGGTGAAACATCCCTCGGCGACTAAGCTTTAATTTATTTAGCGGGAAAATGGCTATTCATACTCGAGAAAATAACGGCGAAGCACCCCCACAGCTTGAATTTCGCGCCAGGACCTCAGCGCCGGTGCGTTAGTGCGACGTCATCGATTTGAAGTATATTCTAGTGTTTGGACCGTTTTGGCGCAAGGAAATGTCTCCGAAATTGCCACTTCGAGTCCTCAATTTGTTTCTTATGAATGTGATGTAGCCCTGTAACGACAAACGTGCAGTTAGCGCCTAGTATAAGCGCTGTCAAATTTCCCGCCGTCAAGGTGAGATGGTTCGGAAACTTCGGTGCGGCGTCTTTGGTTCTCGCGTCTTGCCTGTCTTATCAAATGTCTCCCTCTCACGGTATAACAGTGGTAGATTTTCTATTGCGAAAGCATAGTAATACAATAATGTGGTGTGGTGGGCGACTTTGTTCCGCGACCTGGTATAGAACACTGCGCTGCGAAGAAATACCGTGGACAAGTTGAACTAGGACACTATATGGCGACACAGGAAGCGCGAACTAACAACCGTTTAATCTTGAACAGTTAATTAAACAGTTGACAGACTGCGCTTCGTGCATGTTTAGTGTCCTATAGTGCTTCACGTCCTTGTATATAGAATTGCTTCCCAGCGCAGTGTTCTACCATGTTGATAATGTGTTGTGTGTGCGGCCTGATTGTATATAGGCTCTTTGTAGAACGTATCGCCTCAATTAAAAAAAAAAAGACGTGAAATTTTTCTCCTAAAAAATTGGCAACAAACGTTACAAATGCCGACGACAAAAAAAAGAAACAAAGAAGGAAAAAGAAAGGAAAGAAAGCAAACAAAAGAGAAAAACATAATGATATTTTAAGCGCTACTGCTAAGGGCGTTGAATTAAATATATATGTCAAAAAACGCATAATTATTCGTGCTTGCAGATTCTAGCCCTAACAACAGCAAGGGCAGTGCGGCAAGTATGTACTTCAAAGTAATATAAATAAGTCCAATAAAGTAGTAGTCTGTAACAGTATATATATAATATAAAAAAAGTCTGCCAAGCTTGCGATTAAGACGGAGTGTGTTACAGTTGGCTAATGCGTGATGTATTATCGGACGTCAAAGGGAGTCGTCCTTTAAGAGGCTCGCCACCTGCGCCCTTCCACTTTCAATGTGTTTCAATGGATAAAAAAGAACAAGAAGGAAAAAATAAAGCGTGATGGCAGACATGAATTCAGCGGAGCGCCTACATGTTGTCAGGATTGGGGGCTCAATCCCATCGTCCGTGGTCCTTTGCCAAGATTGGAGTACGGCATGAATTCGGAGGTAGCTGGCCCATGCCGTCGTCCAACTTATTTACGCTGAGATCGTTGATGAAGTGAAGAACTGCTTCTCATCGAGAACGAGGAAAAGGGGTTTATTTACAGAAATTAACTCAGTCTAACATGACCGCTTGAGAAAAAGAGTGTCAGTCCAACATGACTGCATGAGAGAAGTGACTCAGTGACATGAGTCAGTGACATGACTGCTCAAGAGAAGTGTCCTCAGCATTCGCACAACCACAGTTTTTATACACTCGATCCGCCGGTCCTACGACGCGGCGACTGTTCGTTTACTCATCACCAACGCGCCGCTGCTCTGCAGAACAGTTTACGTACACAAAGGCAACCGCGCTCTGATGCCCGACGACGGCGTTGGCGGGTGCCGTTCCGGGAACTATCGTTGCCGCTCGAGGGTCGCTCGTTGTTCCGTGCCACTCCGAACCGTGAGAAGCACAAAAATACGTCGTTCCCGCGGCAGCTTGTCCATGCGTGTCAAATCAGCTCCGCGTTGGGGAACTCCGGAATCATTGTTCACGCACCGAACTAGTTCCGTCACAATGTCGAAGGGGCTGGAGGAAGGCGGCGGATTCCAACGCAAAGGCCGCTTCTTTGAACGCCTCCCAGCTGCAGCGACGGAGAGGGAGAGGTGCGCGTCTTGCACCCCTTGTCGTAATCGGGTGGCAAGGTGGCAATCTTGCTTAGCGGCTCGCCATTCTTAACAATGTTCGCAGGCATTTTTACTTTGCATTCGCGCCGCATTGCAAATGCGCGTCCCACCGAGAAACTCGTTCTTCCCTTTTTTTTTTCTCAGGTGTTTCTTCGGCGTAGCCAGCGATCAAAGGAGCAGGCAGCCAAGCACTCCATACGACCTATCGATTCGAGTTCAACGCGTCGGCCCATTAGGGGTGAGGCGGGCGGTCTCGCCCGCCGATCGCGCACTTACGAACTCGCACACGTACTACGCCGAGCACTTGCAGCCGCGCCCTAAGCACGCCCCTGGGTTTGCGCAGAGCGTTCCAACAAGCAGCGCTAGCTCTCGCCCTAAGCAAGCTAACTCGAGCGTTTGCTTTTTTCTTTTTTCTTTTTACCGACGCGGCAACCCTGTCGCGCGGACGCCAAGCAGCACAGGCGCGCAGCAGACTGTTTACATAAAACGGAACGTGGCGGGCACGACAAGGCGTCGTTCACACTAAACGAACCGATCGCAGAGAGAACATACTCGGGGGCACCTGTTTCCGCTCGAACGGCAGCAGCGCCCTTTCGCTAATTAGCACCGGGAGTAACGAGCGCTCACCGCCACGGGCACGTACACCTCCGCGCCGCGCACCAACCCTTTCCTGGCTCCGCACAAAGGTGGAAAGAGAGAGAGAGCGGCCGGGTGGCCATATCCGCTCAAAACAAGCAAGGCTTTGGTAACAACACAAACACACACGTCCCCTCAGAAACACCAGGCTTGGAGTCGTCGCAGCGCTTTTTCCCGGGTGGCCGTCGTGATAAGATTGCCGCTAACGTTGAATTTCTTCGCTTCGCCCTAACGTGGCCGTCCGCCGTGTACGCGACAGCCCATCTTCCTTTCCTCTCTCTCTCTCTCTCTCTCGTCGACCGTCTAACGTCGTGTTGTCCCCTGCCTTGGCGTCGTCGAGCTTCTTCGCTTACACAGCCCATTGTTGTTGGGAGCCCATCTCTGCACAGGGTAGATGGCTCGTTAAGACAGCTCGCTCTCGCTCTCTCTCTCTCCCCTGGGCAACCCCGGACGAAGGGCCTCCCCCTGCGTTTACCCGGCGTCGTTGCGCAGCGGCGCAGCTCGGCTGCCGGTTTCGTTCCAGCCTTGTTATCCGACAGCGAAACGAAACTCCTCTCCCTTTCGTCTGAACAACGGCCTCAGCGCGAAACTTGGAGCCTTCCCAGCTGCTGCGTTTCCTTCTGGTTTCTTTTGCTTTTTTTCTCCCAATTCCTCCGTTCCTATATTCTCACCGAGAGACTCTCTACCTGCCGCGCCGTCCGAAGCATGCGCGCGGTTGGACCGCCGGTTGCGCTTTCGCAGGTTATCTCGAGGAGAGGACGACGACAGTAAACCGGGCCAAGTTGGTATACGGATTCATGAGGTAACTATAGCAGTGTGGTAAAGACAAGTACGAACGTGTGTAATGGGCGATATTGATGTGTTACTCAATTTCGTCCTTGTCTTTACCACGCTATTATCACGAAGCAACCACTTGTTGGTTCGAACGCGCCCATGGTAAAAACAGCAGCTGAAATAACGAACGCTACGGTCCAAGTTCATAACGAACATTACCGGGTCCGAGTTCTCCATCATTCGCATTCTGGGATATTACGCTCACTTTTGCGTGACGTAACACCACCCCCCGCAACGCCTCACTGGAGGGAAGGACATCCTCATATGTACTGCACTCGAGAACTATATGCGACAAGAAAATAATGTCGACGGGAGTTGTAAGTGCCATTATTTTCGTCACATTCGCTACCGCTGGCCTAGCCAATCTATCGATGTAAAAGTGACGTTCCCAAAAAAGATCGGTCTGGAAAACGGCGCCCGCCTGCTCCCTATTAGCAATGTGGCTGTTCCCTATTAGCAGTGTTTGCCAAGCACAGTGAACCGTGCGAGCGTATGTACCGCAGGACAGGAACATCATGCATGTAGCATCATCATCATCATCATACACTTATCATCTAATCCTATCATTTATCCTCCCCCAAACATAAACTATAACAGACCACAGGTTGCCTAGCTCAGAGGCATGTCCTTGAAGCCCCTCCCACCTACCACCAAAGTATTTCTCTCTCTCTCTCTCTCTACCTTAGGTGGCGTTGCTACCACTCGTTATAGCCGCCCACAGGTTCCGAGACCATGGCCGTGGAATGGCGGCTGGCTGGATGGCTGGCTTAATCGAGTTACTCCTCGCGGATCGACCAAGGGAAAGTGGGGATGGAGACACGCGAGCTCGCCGTGGCGTGCCGCCGCTAATGACTTTTTTCTTTCGGTTCCCGGCGGAGCTCACGCGCTCCAGCTGTGCTTGCGGTTGGCTGTATGCGGCCGCTATATATGTGTTTGTAGATGCGAACACACTCGCGGTGCGGCGAAGAAATGGATTCATCGCGAATATGAACGATCGGGCCAACAGACAGCCACGTCACGTGGCAGTTACGCGCCGAGACTAAACGAAATGAGAGCCACGCGCGTGCGGCGACATTACAAAATCACTGAGTCGCATTAATTGAACTAAAGATGTCAGCCAACATTTCAGAGGCCGATAAAGAAGGTGGACATTTTCTTTCTGTAGTATTACAACAACAACAACAACAACTACAACAACAACAACAACTACAACTACAACTACTACTACTACTACTACTACTACTACTACTATATTTTTTTTACAACAGCGCACCGGAAGTTGTATGCGAATTCAAGTGAGCGCTACTATATACCTACAGAGTAACAGAAATCATGATGAGGCAAGTGTAGCTATAGCTGACAGAAACAACGAAACCAATTTTACTCAGCGACCATGTGTTTTGTTGTTTGTTAATCTGCAGACAGACTGGAAGGTAGGCTAGAATAGAGCAGGAGTTAGAGAACAAGACACGGCTGAGAAACGAAACCACTCCTTTCCCATTATGAAACGGGCACACATACCACAAACGCACAAACGTACTAAAAATATACACAAGACAAAAATAAAAATGAACCAGAAGTAGCATTCCATTTGTGACCGGGTTATGTCACGGATTAATGTTCATATTCACTGTGACCATATCCACTATGTTCGTATCCACTGTGCAATAAAACGGCTATTATACGGGAACACACGAACGTCATTGCTTGAGTAGTCTCGAAAGCAAACATTCAATACGTAAGCAGAGTTCGCAAGCGATCGTGTTGCGCCCAGCCCTATGCCTATAGCACACGGGTGCCCGCTCTGGCCTGCCACTCAATCTCACGCATACGATATACACGCGCATAGTGGAGGGGAGTGCCCACACACACCACCAAGCCTAAATGCAAGCTGTGTCTTATCTGTATCCATATTGATCGTCTACCAGAGAGCGAAAAAAAAGAGAACGAACAAATTACATGTAATCGCCGCTCCAGATTCATGACTACACTTGTGTCCGAGCTCTACACAGATCCGAGAGGCGCGTTTTCCGGCACTTCCCGCTCGGCCAGAAGATCGATGTGTTCTGGGTCAATAACAAGATTGCTTCCGGCGATGTGAGCTTAAAGGGCCGGGCGATGCGGGGAGGAGGGGAGTTGAGTGGGGAAGGGCAAGGAGTGCCGATGATCAGTAGCCATCGCTGCACGCCGCAACTCTTCGACGAAGCTATGCAAACGCGGCCGCCTGCAGAAAAGGCCAAGGTCATCGACTTCACTCGCTCTCTCAATCCCTCCCCTCTCTCTCTCTCGGTCCCTCATATTCTCCCTATACTTACGTCTTCCCGAGTGAGAAGAAGCAAAAGCGAGCGCACTCCGACGACACCCTACACTAATCCCGCCAATCTCCTTCCAGGGGATTTACACGGCCCGCTGAACGTGACGCCAGCCGCCTCGGGACGTTTGCGAACTTTACTGCCACCCCCCCCCCCCTTCCCCCGCTCGCTCGCTGTGGCTGCGTGTCTGCACTGATTATGGTTGTGTATTTCTATATACGACCTACTTACTGCAGCGCGTCCGTTCACTTCACCCGCGAGAAAGGGAAAGAGAAAAGTGCTTCGACAACTCGAAGGGATTAAGAATAACTGTTCGAAACAGCCTAAAGGAGAACGCGAAAAAAAAAAAAGTTCTATAGCGTGACTAATCCATCGACGCGAACACGTGCGAAAGAAAGGCGCCAAGAAAAACGAGCGTTTTACGTAACCGGAACCGACAGGCATTAGGACCTCCGAGTGCGAATTTAGCGAGCCGATGGCCCGTCACGAAAGAGCATCCAGGGAAACACCGCTAAGCCTGTAATTCTATGGCATTTCATTCGGTGCTGCAGAACTGACTACAAGCGAGATGAATAGAGTTTCGTCGTAATTCCGCACTAACAAGAGGTTACCCCTTTGAACAACATTCCCAAAGTTCTGTAATCGGATATACGCGCGCGGAGAGGATTTCGGAACGTTACCCAAACGTTCCACGTCTTTTATGGGCAACGCGCGATTGTGCGTTCGAAAGAACGCTCGTAAACTTTGAGTACTTACGCGACAGGAGAGTCCTGTACAAGCGACCTTATTTCTCGAATACGAAACCTGCATCGCGTGAACGAATTCCGGTATATGCGCGTACGCGCCAAATCACAGCACTGCTATAAAATGTTATTAGTACTAAAAAGGAGTTCAAAAGGAAGTCACCGCTAAATCCTCCCAACACTCGGTTGCTATCTTCGGCACACTCCCATATAAGATGCACTCGGCTTGAGTATGCGTACGTCTTCGATGCTTGTTTCCCGCACGCCGTACCGTAGTTCGAGTACGTCATCACCTAAAGAATGCAGATATGGTGGCACAGCCAGCTATTCGATGCAAAGAGAGAGAGAGCAAGAGATTCTACATATTCAAGAAAAAAGCCGTTCGCTTCATTATGCACATACGTGCTCCCGAATTCACTCCGCAGTCTATGCGATCGTGCAGGCATATTCGCAACTTTCACGTACGGTGGCGCCGTCGTGCGGCGGTGGGCGGAAACAATCGAAAGATTATACTCGCCGCTGGCTGCCGCCCGTTCGCGTAGCGTATTGGTGTTATCTACGCTTTTCTTTCACTTTTGATTTATGTTTTAACACGTTCAAAGCTCCAGTGGGATCCTGATGGACACTTAACGTGCTCAGAATGAGCAAACATAGAAGTAACCGTATTTGCTGCGTGCCGCAATGGGTGCCGAGCGGTTGTTATGCGGTAGGTGGTGTGAGCCCGCACTCCTTCCCACCGGCTGCGTCCATGAGGAAGAAATTGATTATTAAGCTGCGGATAGGCAAAGCTGTCACGGAAGCGATGAAGGTTTGCAGTGCGCACTTCATGCCGGATGACTTTTTTTGGAATATGACAGAAGAGCGACGACTCCGAGCACTTGAAATCGCGAATAGACGCACCTCCATAAAGAGCACAGCACTATATTACGTGCAGGGAAAGAAATAATGCGCAATGTTAACTTAAATATCTTGTAGGATGATTGATGCTTGCGTTCTTGCCACTCATGTCGTTGCGGCTACGTTGGAGCTTAAACATTCTCCGTGATTCCTTGTACATGCTTCAAAATTTCTGGTTCTCGTTCATGCATTCGTGCTCTGCAACGCCGGCTTGACATTCCACCATTTTCGAACAGAGAGATTGGTTTCTCATTTGTGCATCGAAGCAGAGTCGCGCAGGCGTAGAGGGACCTGGAATTCGTACCTCGTCTGCCACTTCGATGCGCGGCTGCAACTTGTGCACAGGCGCGCATGTCTGCACTCGTAAGGTAACAAATCCTAGTCCAATAAATGTTAAACTACTGTGCAGTGTTCGCGTAGCGAACCCTCAGCTGATCTGCGTGTATATTATTTTATAAATATAACTGGAAGAATGAAGCGAGCATTGCCACGGACCGGTAAATATCAGCTATGTATCGCTCGATCTGTCTATATATAGGCAAGACGCGGTAGGACTCGTGCAGGCTGTAAAACTACCGCAAGACTGTAGCTTGCACAGCACGCATAAAGCGCAACAACTAAATTACAAGGGTGAACGGTTATCGTATTAGCTCGCAAAAGCGGTCAGATATGTTTTTTTTTGTTTACTTCTCGTGTTCAACATCCAGCTTTGCGAAAACAGGCAGGGATAACTGATGGACAAGAAATTTTCGCACACAAAACGCTGCTTTAGGGCTGCATTTCACGCCGTCGATGTAAAGGACTTCGGTCGCGCAACACGAGGAAGATTTGTTTTCTTGACACGGCGGCTTATTCAAGCGGTCTAAGTAACAACTTGCAGAGAGCATCACACCGCATAAAAGCTCAGGGTACCCGTTCAAGTAGGCCAAAGTAATAGAATAGCAAATAGAAAGCACCGTCAGTTCTCTTAATAACACCGTCGCGGTAAAACTGAAACCACATCTCGTGTGGTTTGCTTCGAAGCCGCGAAGTTTGTATGCAAAGGCCTTCAACAGTCACGGACCTCGACGTGCACGCTTTTATGCCGCAGCACACAAAATGACCAGCGTTTAGGACTTCCTCGCCTTCAAGCAGGCTCCGAATCCTGTGTTCTGCTCGCCCAATGTGAGCCATTACGCAGGCTAACGACAGCGGGCGTGTAAATTGAAGAGAGATTTCAACATGATGGCGCAAAACAACATGTCACTGAGCAAGACGACCGCAGCACTGCACCGACTGCTCTAGTTCTTAATCTCTCGGACAGCCATGTTGGATTTAAGGTGGCGCCCCCTATAGGCCGTGAAAGTTGCGAATAGCAAAGCATAACATGTAGCGGAGGCCACGGTCTGTCTTTCGTAACAATTATCTTTTTTTTATCACTATTATTTCTCTCCCTTCGTCATTGGTTCAATCGCACGAAGGGCCGCGCCCTCGAAATTTCCGTGATCAGCCACTACAGGCAGGACGGACTGAAATAAATGAATAAAATCGCAGAAAAAGAATCCTAAAGTAATAACACGGTCACCGGCGAGCGTTCCAAACAGACTCCTTCCGAATTATTGAAGCGAATCGCACCGTACGAGCAGAATCTCGGATCAATCTGAGATTCGCGCAACCTATGATTCAAACATTTCTTCCCTCCACCCCCATCTATGCCGCACATACACAACCCCATTACCCCATATAAGTGCATAGGTAATCTCGTTCACGACATACCAACACCGAGTGCCCACAAGGAAACACGGCGAATGGCTCCTGGAAGGCAACGCGGCGCCTCACTCTCACGTTACCTACGTTTACGCACAACTGCCTATATGTATACAGCGGTGGCCCTGACGATAGGCATGGGGATGGTCGCGAGGTGTATACCGTACAGATGGTGTAATTGCACAGGGTCTAGGCAATCACGCCGTGGCTAGATCGCCTGACATGCCGAGCTCGAAGTCCTCCAAGGGGCGGTTCAGCACGCCGAAAGGAGATTACATGGCCACGGACAACGCTGAGCCCAGCACCAAGCGAATAAGATACCGCGAACATAGCTGCAAAAGCCGAAACGGGCTTCAAGGTACGGCGCGTCATTTCTCGTCTAGCCACTTTGTTCATTCAACGTTATTCCTCTTGACACCTTTCTTACGCGTGGCAGTACTAAGTCATGCAGCATGCTAGCCATAAGCTTAATGTTTCTTTCTTTCCTTCTTTCTTTCTTTCTTTCTTTGAATTCTGTACAGGTTTAACTGAAAGTTCGTTAACAGAATTCTGGGGTTTCGCGTGCAAAACCCACGATATGATTATGAGGAATCCGAAATAATGTTGATTACCTGGGGTTCTTTAACGTACACCTAATGCAAGGGACACGGGCGTTGTTGCATTTTTCCCCCAACGATATGCGGCGGCCGCCGCCGCTGGGATTCGATCCCGCGACCTCGTGCTTAGCAGCGCAACACCATAGCCACTAAGCCACCGCGGCGGGTATTGAACGTTCGTGCTGCAAGAAAACGAGCGGCAGGATCTCGTATGCAAGACATCTCATTTTGCACGTCAATTATAACACTGCAATTAGAAAGACTGTTCGGATATTTTATGGGCCAAGAGCCACCGATCGCCTTCCCGTATACCGCATCGACCACATGCAACGTACGGACTATGTGTATTGCCAGAGTGGATAGAGGTACATGAATCAAGCCGCAAGGGCCGCTGGTTAGTGCAGACGTCTTTCCTTTCCTTTTCCTTTCTTTCTTTTCTTTCATTTCTTTTTCTTTTCTTCCTTTCTTTCTTCTTTTTTGTAGACGGAGCAAGAATGAAAGAAATGAGAGGCCGATTTGAGACAAATAGCTCAGTGCCATATAGGCAATGTTTGTGATTTGACGTGAGGTCATGAGCATGTTACGATACGTTTTGCAGAGCTACAGTCGCACTGAGGATTACGCGGTGTTAGCACGTGGCCACTTTCAGGACGTTGCGCAAGGACAAACCGTGCAATTAAGCTCACAGCAACCATGAAAACGAGTACCCATAAGTGAACTAAAATCGCCGCTCTCTCTCTTAAACCGCACATACACACCAAACAGGCAAGCACACATGCGCACGAAGCATACACTAACACACATCAAACACATTAAACACACGCACACGCACCACACTAGCGCGCTCGAGCTCACACGCATATACAGTTTGTTTATAAAAAGCAGTAAGATCCTCGGGCTCAGGCAGAGACACCACCCGTTTGGCTTTTCAAGCGACCTTCCAAGCAAACTAAGCGTACTATTAACAATCTCTCAAAATTTTTACAGCGCAACCAAGAGTGGCGCCAGTCAGGAAGATGACGATTTGACGTGTAGATGCGGAATCGCTCTCGAAAGCCATCTAGTTTATGCATCGTTGTCTCTATCGTAAACATCGTAAATACATCATTACATGCGACTTCTGCAACGTAACAAATTGGTGGAGGTGCGGGGTATCGATCCCAGTCATGGACACCATGTCGCCGCGTCGGCATGTCTGAAAAGCTGCTGCCATGCTACACAGGGCCCTACACGATATTGCGTCATGCTCGGCGATGTGAACTACGAAATCGCTCCGCTGCACTCGCGTGTCCCCAAGAACGTTGTGCATGTGTTCCATCCGAAGCCCTACTTTTCCGCGAGTTCGCCTCCCTTATGGTTTACGCCGATGCGGCGCCTTTACAAGCGACGGTTATGTTACGGACCAACCTCGAGTCGTGCCCGTCAGAAGAAGACGATTTGACGTGTAGAGGCGGAACCGGTCTCGACAGCCATCTCGTTTATGCATCGTTGTGCAATTGTGCAAATCAACTGCACGGAACGCTAAAGAACAATGATATAAGTCGCGCTTTAGATTGGTACAGCAGTGAAGCGTTGATTGATGGAACATTAGTCTGCCAAACCATTCAGATGAACGAACGAAAATTTTTTTCAATGTTCTCTAGAATAAGTTCCTTCTGTATACTTAAAGCAGTTTCCGTAGACCACTTCTCTTAAAAAACCCGTGTTGACAGTCGGTTAGCAGGCTGTGTTTTTGCTAAAAATTACCAATACGAAAGTTAACAATTTTTTCGAGTCCCTTTGATAGCACAGGAAGTATAGATACTGGCCGATAATTGCCCATATTATTTTTGTCACTTCCTTTGTGAACAACTATTACTCTAGCTACCTGCATATTACGCGGGAAAACTCCGGTTGACAGGGAAATATTAAAAATGTGCATTACTGCAGGTGCAAGTAAGTCTACGACGCACTTAATTGGCCTAATTTCTAAATCATCTATGGCTATTTTTCGAGGATGAAAACATAATCACCTCAAGCCGACCTCTCCCTCAGGCCGACCTCTCGACCTTTCTACCATTAAATATTCTCTCTCTCTCTGTTATGTACACATCATACGTGCTCTGTGCCTTCAATGTTTCGACTGCATACGTGCGTACATGTGAAAACGATCGTTTCAATCTCCCTTCCTCACAGTTCTTTTTACCTACAGCCTATCCAGTACCGCGGAATTATGATGTGCTTGAGATAGTACATGCGTATACGAATTGAATGATCCCGCGACTAGCACTCATACCAAGAGCGCAAGTGATACGCTAAGCTAGGTCTCAGCTATAGATATTTCGCCCAATTAAACAATTCGTTCAAATTTATTCTAAACTCTCCCCTGTTCGGTCCCTCGACGAGGGCTACTGCACAGATCTTGGTACGGTACGAGAGTTCGGTGCCAGGCGAGTAGGTCTACGTTCGACGTGTATAGAGAACAGGGAATGCAAAAGACGGGACAATGCATATAGTGCCTCGCTCTCTCTCTCTCTTTCGATCTGTCCTATCTCTCGATCTTGTCCCGTCATCCGCGACTCTCGCCATCTTAGTACAGACAATGCATCACTGACGACGGCACTCACCGTCAGGAGCAAACGTGTGAATGCCGCAGAATTAGCTGGATTTCCTCACGGCTTCGGTGTGCGTGCGACCTGACGCATTGGTCGCATCGCACCCAGAGAGAGAGAGAGAGAGAGTGTGTGTGAAAGAGAGAAAGACAGACAGATAGATAGATAGATAGATAGAGAGAGAGAGAGAGAGAGAGAGAGAGAGAGAGAGAGAGAGAGAGAGAGAGATTATAAGTATAATATTGAGAAAAGCTCAGAGGTCTGCCTGAACTACCGTGTTGCTACTCTGCGTTGCTACTTGCTACTCGGCATTGTGGTAAGGGGAACAAAAACTTGGTGACTCCGTGAATGCGGTTTACGCGCAAGCGTGCGGGTGCTGTTCAGCCCGCGTGCCCGGCGCATGCCGACGATCCGGTCGACTCGCGCTCGGCCTGCCGCCGCTTGCGTTGCTTCTCAGTCCTTCTCGCTCGGCCTCTCGATCGCCAGTATAGGGCAATTAGCTTTTGTTATTCGATTAGCGATTAATAATTCATCATCTTAGCCTTTAATCGATTAATCGCTTTCGATGAAGGTTTTGTCATCAATTATTTGATTAATCCAAATTTTTGACGCTCGCTATTAAAAAGGCTGAAACGCAGTTATCTACTTTTGTTGGACCCGACTTTAATGTTTGAGAGCTGGAACCAAGTTTAAAACAGAAGTGTATAAACGTTTGATAAAGCATAATATTTAACTTGCTAAAGACTAAATATAGTTGGCACTAGTGGATTTTGAAAAGATAAGCACAATACATTGTTACAGAATAGCACTCAGTTCCGATACATGTGGTTTAGGAGTTCAAACCACATGCTCTCTTCTACAGGGCGATGGAATTTCAATTGGCTAGAATGCTTGGATGAAACCTACACCTTCTTTTTATGGCCACATAACCAGCGAGCGAGTATAGATGCTCGGACGCTATAGATTTGCTAAAATCGACGTGAACTCCATCGTTACGTAACATACCTGCTCCAAACAGGGGCGCATGCTGCGCCACATCTTTAGTGGACTGGGAGTGGCACGACGATCAGCGGCTGGGTTACTACAGTATACCTTGAATTGCGAAGGCCTTACAAGCCTCCGGCTTCGGGCGGCGTGGTGACGTGTGCGGTGTGGGGGAAGAGAGGGAAAGCGCTCGGCTCGGCGTCACTCGGGACTCGGAAAGACAGTCCGACAGCCGCTCTACCACAGCCGCACAGTCACTGCTCGTGCACCGGCATTCCAGTACGGTTTCAAGACTTTCGCGCTGCTCCTGTCAAAATCTCGAAAACGATAAATCGAACAGGCCTAATCGATTAAGTCGATTAAACGAAAGGTGGACATCGATGAATATTAATCGTTTTACGGAATACATTTACTCGACTAATCATTCATCGATATTATCAAGCCAAGTCGCCAGACCAACCATACATTCACAGCGTACACAGAACCCGTAGCTACTGCCAGAGTAGATGAACCCAGCGCGCCTCCGCCTACCCTCCTCCTCCGCGACGCTCCATCTCCTTCCTCCTCCCCCTCCGCCCGCGCTCCGCCGTACTTTCACCGGCGCGCGCTCCTCTTCTCTGCCTCCGGGCGCCCTCCTGCTCTGACGCTTGCCTATTTGAGAAACGAGCCATGTACGCTTGCGCGTGAAAGAGGGGGATAAAGTGAGTATGATGATAAGGAGGTCCCCTAGTAAAAAAAAAAGAACAGGCTATTCTTATCTAGGGAGTTCACCGTGCATAGGCGGTACGTAAGCGGCTGCCGCCTATGGAGTCCAGTGGACTAGAGCCCCACTTGGGAGCCACAGTTACTCACCGCGCTCGTGTAATAAAATTTGTTTATTCATTGACACTCCGGTGCCCGAAAGCACCAAACAGCGCCCAAGCGCACGCACAGGGCACGCTGTATGGAATCCCTGCAGACAGCGCAGCGCTCCAGAACGAGACTCCAAGGCATCGTTCAGATGTAGCAGCAGCCTGTGCACCCCTCTATCGAACGCATACGCGGCAAAACAAAAGTGAAAAAAGGCGAACAATGGCTCCGTGAAAATTCAAAGCATGCTTAGTACTTTGCACATCTTAAACTGTCCCTTCCGCTCCTCACGCGACACAGGATAACCGCAACACCTACGTGGTATAAACGCTCGTTCAATTACTACACGGATCCAAGAGTTCGCTGTCCGCCAGTAAGACGGTAATCCGAGCATTGTGAAAGAAGCCGGACCAGATTACAGCCCAAGACTGATCTCTTCAGCGCCGGAACACAGCAACGTACACGCGAGGGGAATTACTAAGAGGATTTGGCCGCGGAAACACTCGCTTGCGGTCGCATTGAAGCAAAGCAGTGGAAATGCCATTCGCTCGTAAATGCCATATCCGGATACCAAAACGTGCTTGTGAAGAACCTATGGCGTCCCAGCCACTCGGAAGCCTGAAGCCAATAAAGTGTCACGTGGTGACCTTTCTCGGCCAAGGTACAGATTACTTCTCCAATCTCGCGAGTATACTAGTTGTTCGTATGGTCCGCGCAGTATGGCTGATAGCAAAGATCGCTGTGCTGCCTTCGAGTTGCTGAATATTGACGGTATTCGAAGTCGTTCATCAGTTTCAAGACGTGCCGCCCAACAACATCGATGGCTGCGGAACTTGCAGCTTTTCGCGCTGCAGTTCGTATCGCCAGTAAATTCGGCAGGAGCACACGACGTAGGATATACACGTGGTGTGCTTAATCGTCGCGGCCTGCAATAGTCATGGTGAAGCAGACAGAGCAAGGTCCGTAGCTAATAATCCGCTAACGGGTTTAACGATTAGTTCGGGTTCATTTTGGTAGTAAACGAATAGACACAGCCTTCTCCTAACTGGGCCAGCTGCCTCAGACACGTGACCGCGGCGTGCAAGCGACTCGCGTGGCCTTCCTGAGCGTTCAGTGCACTCCTGTAAATCGCACAGTGCTGCCAACCCCAGGGAAGTGTTCTTAGATTAGGGAAAATTTGTGCTACGACGTGGAGGAAGGAAAAACTCAGACTTGAGAAACCACTGCTACGCGCCGGAATAACTGATGTGCGTAACTGCTGACGTGACGGCGCGTTTTGATTTCAGTCAGCCCAAATTACCTTTGCACTAGCATGCGAAGTATGACTTGCGGTCATACTTCGAACACACAACCGAACAACCGAACAACCGAACCGAACCGAACCGAACCGAACCGAACCGAACAACCGAACCCACAACCTTCGCATGCGAAGGTTATGGGTTCGGTTCCCACCTGCGGCAAGTTGTTTTTTCATCCACTTTAATTTCCATTAATTTATCGTTTCTTTATTTCATTTATTAAACACAAGTAATTTCCCCTATGTTGTCCTTGGTGTCAGTGTTTGTTGGCTTCCTATATATATATATATATATATATATATATATATATATATATATATATATATATATATATATATATATATATATATATGCTGAAGGCAAGTAAGTGTTGCTGTGCCCCCACATTAAAGGACAATAATTTAAGCGGGAGTAGAAGAGTAGTTTCCTTTGTAGCAATTTGCTGCGTTTGGGTGGATGTCTCATTTCCCTTCATTAAGAGGGAATTATACAACAGTAGTTTTAATTATAGGCTTTGCACGGATATATCTTACACGTGCAACCAGCAGCTCCTGATATCTGTGCCAATTTCTTGTAATGCGACATACATGGGGCTCCTATGACATATTGGCGGAAAAAAAAAAGAACTATGCCTAGGCACTTTTAAACTGGTCAACAATATAAATGTGTCTTGAATATAATACAATATCCAAGCTATTAAGAAGAGGTTTGTTTTTAGGACGAAATTTGACGGCTTTTGTCTTCGTGTCATCTATGCGCACGGAATTAGATTGAGACCACTTTGCAGTACTCATTGTGTCATTGCACACATGAAAGAAGTGATTGATGTCATTTCCAGAAAAAAAAAAGAGATTCTGGTATCATCAACATATGTGACAAATTTGACGGTGGGGTTTATGTTTGAAATATCTTTTAAGTAAAGATTAAAGAGTAAGGGCCTTAATATACTGCACCGTAGAACGCCGCAAAGCAGAGGCTTAAGTTCAGAAAGCGCGTCATCCAAATAAACAACCTGTTTTCTGTGATACAAATATGATTTGAAAGCATCTGTGCCTGTCCACGAATACCATAACGCTCTAGTTTCATTAGAAGCACGTCGTGGTTCACTAAATTGAAAGCCTTCGAAAAGTTACAAAAAAAACCCAATAATAAACGCTTTCTTTTCAAAGTATTTTAGAATGTACTCCTTCTGTTCAAGGAGCGCTAATTTGGTAGATTTACTTTTACAAAAAACCAGACTGACTCGGTGAAATAAGGTTATGTTTATCCGCGAAATTGGCAACCTTATCTACAGAATTTTTTCAACTGCTTTAGAGAAAATAAGGATTATAGGCACTGACCTATAATTTTCTTAATCATTGCGGTTTCCCGTCTTATACAGGACCGTTACTTTAGCTGTCTGCATTTTCTGAGGAAATGTATCAGTAGTTACGCATATGTTAAATATATTTGTGAGAACCGGCGCTATGGTTTCAACAACATACTTCACGGGCCTTACTTGAATGCCATCTATGTAACAGCAGCAGGTTTTATTAAAAGTTTTAATGACACATATAACTTCATCATTCGTAACAAGATGAAAGAACATTCTTTTTTTATTGTGTGTATTAATATATTCGCTTGGATCAGGTGACGTGCAGGTGGGGGCAAGCCTGGTAAAGAGGTCATTAAAATCATCTGCGAGATCTGCTCCTGATACAACGTTATCATTAAGTGTTATGTTCATTGGAGTAACACGTTGTTGCTATCACCGCAGTATACCATTTAATTCAGACCACAATAAATCACGTCTCCCAGCTTTAACGCCAAGTAAGACATAGTAGTATGCCGTGCGAGCATATCGTAGCTTCTTTGTTAATTTATTGCTGTCCTTTTTGAAGTTACTATACAGTTTATCCTTCGTCTTGATTTCCTGCCGTAAATCAGGTGTTACCCAAGGTTTGTGTGTTTTACGCTGTGATTCTCACACATTTGATTTAAAATGAGAATGGTATAACTGCTTAAAGACTTCCACGATATCATTATAAGCCTCATTAGCGTCAATTGTATTGATCTTATCCCATGTAGCTTGTGTCAATGACTCGTTAAAAGAATTCAGCGCTGCTTCAGTTATAGACTGATACGGTATACTTTTTCATTTCGGTGCTTTATCTGTCCTGACATATTAAACCAAAGGAAAACGGGGAGTTTATCACTGATCGCGCATGATAACACGCCTGCCTGTGCATTGTGTAATGAAGAGTCCGTAATCAGTAAGTCTAGAATAGATTCACTTTCTGGTGTAACCCTTGTTGAGATATTGACTACATTAACAAGTACATTAGAAACCAAAACCGCGTTAAATTTTCTTACTCTAAATCAAACTGCTCCGCGAAAAGGGTCAGTAGAGGAAGCGGCCACATGCGAAGGCTGAATTTGAACAGGGAGAAAAAGATCATTTGCAGAAGGAAACTTGTGGTCGATGGCGCATGGTATCTTTATACACACCTATGATGTGCGCTGGCAAAGCTTCAGCTGGCCAGCGCCAGCGAAATAAGAGCCACGCAATCGAGTGTTCCCTTTAACTGTGAACCGCACTGTACGTAGCCCCCTTACCTACTTAATCGCTAAGCAGGCCAAGTCAACATCGCTTTTTAATAATTGCATTCTCTCCCTCTCTCTCTATCTCTCTTACATACATTGTCCTTATTTATTACAACGCCTATCATTACTATGACAATACGATGACAATTAACTGCGAGCCACCGGTGTCGTTCGAAGCTCATTTCGAGCTATATATATATATATATATATATATATATTATATATATATATATATATATATATATATATATATATATATATATATAGTCATATAATGAGAAGCCAACAAACACTGACACCAAGTACAACATAGGGGAAATTGCATGTGCTTAATAAATGAAAATAAAGTAATGATAAATTAATGAAAATTAAAGTGGATGTTATGTTGTACTTATGTACCCATGTTGTACTTGGTATCAGTGTTTGTTGGCTTCTCATTATATGACTAATAAATATCGGGTCCCTCGGTTAACCCCCTTTCTTCTCGTTTATTTCATAACGAGGGTCTCGAATCCGGCAACATTGATGCCTTCAGGTAGCATATGTGGGTTTATTGACCAGTTGCCTTCACCCGAAAAGATCACGTTTCCGTGACGCCTGCGGCAAAAAAGACGTTCCACGTCCGCCGCCAAGGTCTGTGAGTGGGGGCGCTGGCTAACACTCCCAGGGTTCCACTAGTACACACAAATACCCAAGAAAGTGGATGGGGAAACGCCGCCGCGGTAGCTCAATTGGTAGAGCATCGCACGCGACATGCGAAGGTTGTGGGTTCGGTTCCCACCTGCGGCAAGTTGTTTTTTCATCCACTTTAATTTCCATTAATTTATCATTACTTTATTTTCATTTATTAAGCACATGCAATTTCCCCTATGTTGTACTTGGTGTCAGTGTTTGTTGGCTTCTCATTATATGACTAATAAATATCGGGTCCCTCGGTTAACCCCCTTTCTTCTCGTTTATATATATATATATATATATATATATATATATATATAAGTGAACTTATTGCCCGTTTTGGCTGTAAGGTAAAGAAGAAGGGGAGACAAAGAAAGAAAAGCGAGCTATCGATCCCGTATACATTAGGACAATTCGAGAACACAGAAGCACAAAGCCACCCGCGACGGCACGACTAAGAGCACGCAGTCGTCGGTGCTCGTGTTTGTGCAGGTGCCGCTGTCACGTTTGCCCGCGACTCGTTGCTTCTTGTCTTTCTTGAAGGACTCGCCAAAGCTATACACGCGAGGTGCCACTCACGCACGGCTGCAACCGGCGTGCATGGCGGCAATGGTGTCCTGCTGAACGACGGGTGAACGAATTTCGCAATGTTTTGGTCGCGGAGTTGGCGCACTGCGCATGAGCCCATCACAGAGCGCGCCTGCGTCGCAACGTGCCACCGTCGTGTCGCTTCCACGCGATCCTTATTTTCTCGGCGTCTGTGTCTATTGTTGCACTTTGCTTGTTTATCCAGAACGCCTGTCTGCCTTCATTGTTCTCTTTTATTCTCAAATGCCTCGCTCCTATGACACTTTCCCATATGCGGGAACAGGTGTATATATTTAGAACTGCTCGGAAAGAGTGCCTCTCGCATGGCTCATGCACGCCTCCGCTGGTGCCCATAATAGTGTTCTTCGAGCTTGTTGCGCACACGTGAATGAAACACGCGTTGCCAATTTCCTATATAGCACTTTAATCACTATATTCGCGCGCTGCGCACGGTACTATATAGGCTATATAGGCATACGTAGCGTATATATAGCTTACGGTACTATATAGGCTGATACGTACATACGTTGCGTATATAGGCATATACTATATAGATACACCTAGTGCGAAACACGGACGTTCGTGCAGGACGCAAGATTACCGGCAGCCTTACGATGCTACACTGGCGATACGCAGCTATTTCCACTGGCATCGGACTATATACAGCTATAGCACCAGGGATGAATGGATAAATTGCGGCATGAATTTCGACCGCTTCGGCATCATAAAACCACAGCGTCAATAAGTAGCCAAAGTGGACAGAAAAGCAGGAAAGGCAAACATTTGTTACGACAGCACAGAAGCCATAAAAGCAGACACTTTGGCGCAAGGTAGCCAAGCAATGTGGCAAGCTCCCTAATGTATAGTCAGCGCGCTTCATTACAAAAGACTGCGGATGAATAGAGACAGAGACAGAATGATTAAAAGGAAAGAGTGTGCCTTCTTAATACTTTAGAATTTAGAGTCATCTGCGTGGTGCCACACGGGCAAATCAAATAGCCTTCCATTCGAAAGCAAAGTGGTTCGCCAAAGCTCATTCGACTGAGAAATGCGTACTCTCGACGCCATAGCTTGCTCAGTGCAGTTTACTTAAATCATTTGAAATGACATCCTATTTAGCTGGAAACAAATTTTTCAGGTGTTCAAGCCATACAGCACACATAAACAAGCGCATCAAGTTGTTTTTTTTTTATTTAACAATACTGTTGGCCGAAGGCCATTACAGGGTGGTTGCAAGACAAACAATACAAGATAGCAGCGCTGCCGCAGTCTAGAGCAGGTTTATATAATGCAAAAAAAAAAAATCGTTAGAAGAGATGCTGCTGCAAGTGGAGTCGTGTTAAATGTTGGCAACAAACACACAACAAGGACGTTTTCATCGCCATCGTGCTTCGCCGGTTGCAACGTTGCAAAGGGCAGCGACAAACTAAAGCTAGAGGCACCATAGTAGGCTTATTTCTGCATTTCACAAGCCTTCAGGGCAGATTAAACATGTAAATGCATGTTCATCTCTTTATTATTACCCTAAAATTGCTCACTTCAGAAGACGCTTTTATCGACATTATTGGGTCCAATGTCATTAAATTTTTACGTGTGGCAGCTCCGAAGAAAAATATGTCCTTCAGGAACTTTAAGGTCTTAACTACCGAATGCCATTTCCTGTGCCCGTGTGGCACGGGTACGACCTGAACGGGTGCCCTGAGCTAAGAGACGGAGACAAGGGTGCGAGAAAAAAGTACGGAAGCTTACATAAGAAGAAAAAAAGAAAGCAATCTGAGCACAAACGTGAAAAAGCGAGAGTGCAGCCACTGTTATACTTTTTCTGCCCGCATTAAGATCCGCACGGCCTCAAGAGGCGCCACAACAAATTTGAAGAAGTCGATTCCTGCAGTCTTGAACAAAGTCCCAGAATCGATTGTTCGGTCCCTCTAGCGCGATCAACAGCAATTTTCTTCGCACGCCGTATCGACGGCAGCAACACAGAATAACATGTACCTGAATTTAAAGCTTTTTATATATCTTCTGATACCCGCCCTCGCACGAGTGGTTCTTATATTCAGTTGCATGTTTAATTGATTGCAAAAAAACGAAAAATTGGGAGAAACAGAGACGGCAAACCGGATAAAACGGATGCAAGCAGAAAGGACCATGGAGATTTACAAAAACGGCAAGAATTAATTGAGGAGGGAAAATCTGTGTGAAATAGACAGATAGATAGATAGATAGATAGATAGATAGATAGATAGATAGATAGATAGATAGATAGATAGATAGATAGATAGATAGAGAGAGAGAGAGAGAGAGAGAGAGAGAGAGAGAGATAGAGAGAGAGAGAGAGGGTGGCCAGACTGAGTCCAGTTTGCTACCCTACACGTAGGTAGGGGGAGGGAGGAGTGAAAGAAAGAGAGAAAGAAGACACGAGTCATGATCGAACTTCCCCATGCACTAAGCCAGGCGCAGCCCATCTAAAGTTGAGAAAACAGGGGGAAGGCGGGAGATGGAAATTCAAGATGATGAGCAAAACGAGAACAAGGTGAAAGCGGGAGCCAACGTTTCGACAAGTGGACTTGTCGAAACGTTGGCTCCCGCTTTCACCTTGTTCTCGTTTCGCTCAATATCTACAGTTGGGCACTCCAGTCTGTCGCATTCAGGTACTGTAGAAGACAGAGCTCGAATGGCTTTCTGGGCTGATGAGTTGTGAGACCGGGCTTCCAAGACCTTTGCTTCTGTAAATTGCCTATCGTCCAGTCCAGTCCAGGCAAAGTGGAGTGCCTTGCTATTTGAGACCTGAGTTAGCTGTCGGACGACAAATAAATATCGGAGCAAATAAAATATGCGCCACAGGATGAGGCATGTGTGTGCTACAAAAAAAAAGAAAGAAAGCACCGGGAACGACTCGGCACACCGTAAATGAATGCCAAGATATTAGAGACGTTTAACTTGTACGCTATTCCGGTAAACGGGAGCGCTTTGGGCGGATTACCGGATGGTCGGGGCGTAAACGTGAGCGGTGAAGCCGCCTGGTGTTGTAGAGCTCAACCAGACAAACGCATAGCTAAAACTGCAGTAACTCACCATATCCTGCCTCGCCACCCGTGCAAATTTTTGGCAGCGGCGTAATTGTGAACACGATTACGCCACTGGCGAAAATTTACGCCAGCAGCTAAGCAGAATATAGTAATTAGCTCTGTGTTTGTGTGGTTGAGCTTTGCGCCACCAGCTGGCGCCACCAATCTGGCCGCTCAGGTTGGCGCCTCCGCTAAACCGGAAAACCGCCCGCGCTTGTCCGAATACCGGACACGCTAAAAGTCTCTATCGACCCAACGAGACCCGCAGGGAGTGTCTACCTTCCAGAAGCGCTGAGATTGAAAGAAGATGGAAGGATTAAATGGTCGGTAGTCTAGATAAGTACGAGACGCTTAGAGTATTGGTAGGAGAAAAGCTGGGAAGAGATTGACAGAACCGGAGTCATTGCAGGTGTAGGTAATGGCACAAATAGCAATATACGTTTAAATACGAAAGTTAAAATCGAGATCAAACAGGGAAAAGGCTAGATACCGATAGACGCATTAAAACCAGGTTATAACAAGTCAGGCCACAGGACTATTATTCCCCGCACCATTTCAATGGGCATGCTAATAAACATCATCATCATGTTAACAGAAAGTATATTGAAATTTGAAACAACAAAGTACCAATAGCAACATAAGATACCTTCTACAGTTAAAGCTAGATATAACGAAACCCGATTTTTTGGAGTTACCGATCTAACGAAGAAATTTCCATACCCCGCCAAGTTCAACCTCGTCATTAACCCGAATTAACGAAACTAGCTTGCATTAAACCCGATTAAACGAAGCTTTTCCAGAAAGAGATGAGTAAAAAAAGCTGTGATTCTTACTAATTATGACGCAGACGGGTTTTTCTTCGAGCGTGAGCTCTAAGGCTATCGCGTTAATACATCTCGGCACCTTAGTCACGGCCCTAGCTTTATTTTGACGAGGCTGCACGCCGCGCCCATGCACGGAACAACGGACTCTGCAGTCGCTAGCGTTCTTACGTACCACGTGGCGCTAGGGGCGGCGGTGGTTGGGCCGCCCTCGCTTACTTTTTACACGCGGAGGCGTGGGTTAGCGGCAAATAAAATGCCGCGGTACCTTTTGGCATGTCACTACGTTCCAATTATCAGTTTCGAAGGGCCGAAAAAGCCCCTTCCTCGATTTTCCGAACTTCCCGATTTAACGAAATGATTCGAGCGTGGTCATCACTTCGTTAAATCGAGTTGTTTCAACTATAAGCTATGGCGAGATCAAAATTGGAGCAGCGGGTATGAAACCAATCTGTATGAACGCACGTGTTGGTAAGGTCGGTCCAGTTCCACTTTACAAATGTAAGCTAGCGCAACAGCAAGCGAAACCTATTAGCTACATCCTCCTTTTTTCTGTTTCTTTGTGTATGAGTGGATGAAGGAACAAATAATGACGAGGTACAGCGAGAATTTACGCTCGCACGTGCGGCCGGCGTTTCGTTCTCTCTCTCTCTCTCTCTCTCTCTCTCTCTCTCTCTCTATATATATATATATATATATATATATATATATATATGTATGTATATGTGTGTGTGTGTGTGTGTGTGTGTGTGTGTGTGTGTGTGTGCGTGTGTGTGTGTGTGTGTGTGTGTGTGCGTGTGTGTGTGTGTGTGCGCTAGAGCGTGCACCTGTTGCGTTCTGCTGCCACAGGCCACTCGCGTTGCCTGCGTGATGTTTAGTTCCGTGTTGAAGCACGCGAACGCATTCCGGGACACGGACAGCTGCCAAAGAAAAAAGCGGTGGGTCTCCTCTCGACTTTGTTTTGCGGATATTCCGCCATCGCGACAGCACGGTGACATCATGACAGCCGCAAAGTTCCGCGTTATACTTTTTAGCTTATTTGAAGTCGCTATTTAGGGCAAGTGCCGCGTGCTTTTCCCAAGGCGCTGTTCGGTGCTAGCAAAGCGGGAAACCATTGGATTGATTCCTACAACTCGTGGTTCTGAAGCCACGGCACGAAAGCCTCTTGCTCAAGTAAAGAAGTGGGCAACGAATAACGTGCGCAGCTCACCTGTCAGGGGAATTTGACACCAACAGTTCGGAATTTTCTTTCAGACATGGTCAAATTGCAGGGTGGTCTTAAATCTCCGATCGAGCTATCACGGCTCGCAATAACACCGTTTGAGGTTTAATACATTCCGGCAAATAAACTATGCCTACGCAGCCTTTAAAAAACCGCGTAGCCGTCTGTAGAATTCCTGGGTGTACAGAAGCCTCTTGTGGTCACGAAGTACAAAGGATATGATCGAGTGTCCTACAAGTCTCGGCGGCAAAATGACGACGTCATCTGTTATACGCCGAACACACTGCGGCTAAGCGTCCGCCACAAAGAGGACTTAACAAAGGTCTCAGGTTGTTGTCACAACATCACCGACTGATTTATTGATTAGTTGAGCGATTCACCGACCCATTACGCTGCACCTCTGCTATAAGCGACACTGGGATAGTGTAATATTAGGGTAATATCTGATCCCCAGTGTTCTTCATTAGTGGTTTTTTCTTCTTTTAACGTGAACCGAAGTTTTATCAAGCGAATGTTTCTGCATTCGATTGATATGCCACTAACTGCGACTATTTAACCACAGCAGTATATGGATACATCGCAGAATCCAGGTTGTCGTTATTTTGGTTCATACAAATACTATAACGCCTCCAATACCTTGTCTGCACTGTCAAGGATATGGGTTCGCCTACATCCGAGTAAGCACGGTAGGGTAGTAGAAGTGCTACATTAAAAGACTGCTCATCGTTACACGGTGTTCTATCCAGCAAACAGCGAGCTGATAGTTTTGCATTTTCTCGGACTAGCAGCGGCTACCAAGGGAGAAGCCAAGACGCTTCACTATAGTGAGCAGCAGTACGTTTCAAACTCCGAGTGACACTTGAAGCCGTGGATATATTTAGAAAGAAAGAAAGAAAGAAAGAAAGAAAGAAAGGAAGAAAGAAAGAAAGAAAGAAAGAAAGAAAGAAAGAAAGAAAGAAAGAAAGAAAAAATACCCAGATAGCATCTTGGCCAATCTTGCTATAGGTAGCCCCAAGTGTTTGGATATAAGAACGAGTTCGGCTCATCCGAAGTCGCCATATGAATGGCGAATAATGAAATGCGTAATCAGGGAGGTTTACTGCCACTCGGTTCAAGGACATGACCGCAATGTTGTAAGCATTAATTACGCCTGTCAAAGACATCACTTTTTCTTTTTTTCTCACACACCTTTTGCGCTGATGCAAGAAGAGCGGCCAACATATTCACCAGACCATAGAGCGGCGTGGTCCCGTGGAGGCAGGAACGCGACACTGTGACCTACCATACTTGAGATGATGAACACTTGTGCAGATACAGTGCTGAGGAACAAATATGCACCTAATTAGAAAACTGAATTATACCACGAGATGTCATACTTCAATGCAAACTATAGGTACACGAAGTGTCGCTCTGTGCCGGGAATACATGGCGTAGCGAGAGAGAAACGAAACAGGAACTGGAATCGGAACCTGTTAAAATGTGGTCGACGAGGAATCTGTCTGGTTACCCTGCTCAATCTACCAATCGTAGATCGGTATCGAATAATGCACTTAGTGCGGTGACATTGCAGGTCACAGCGTGTAAATCACATGTGCAAAGTAAGAGAACACTCTTGTAAAGCGGAATGGTTCAGGGTTTCGGCTGACTGCGTGCTGCCATACACGTATATTGTAAATGTAAATGTGCATCCCCCCCCCCCCCACACTTTTTCCAAACCGTAGTGTCTATTGGCGCTGTGATAAATAAATAAATAAATAAATAAATAAATAAATAAATAAATAAATAAATAAATACCTATAAGCTGGCCAAATTCACGAGCTCACGATATATATATATATATATATATATATATATATATATATATATATATATATATATATATATATATATATATATATATGTGTGTGTTTAAAAGTAGATGCAAAATTCCATTTTCACAGTGTCTGCTGAAGAGTTGGTGCTTTGCTCTGCTTTCGCGGAAGCGAAAAGTCGAGGTTCATATCCTTTCTCCCTCTCTTTCACACCGTGGATATCAGAACACGCATAACGAATTTTTCGAGAGAACGTTTGAAGTCACACAACACGAATTAAATTACGTCGCGTCATCGCGCGCCTTACGAGGCAGGTGGACGAAGTGGGCGTGTCGGCGCGCGTTCACCGCGTGTTCGTCGTGGCGTAACGTACACATCGCCCTGGAAAGAGAAACCAAAGTGCCACGCACCGGGTCGCGCTTAAATGTTGCATAGAACCAGCGGAGAAACCCAGAATGTTTCAAATATCGATTCCACACCAAGGAGACGTGCTTGCTCCAACTGTGCACAGGCCGGTGGAAACGACAAGTGCCGTATATCGATTCGGCGTGCAACAGCGATGACATATGCATTTCGTAATACAGGTCCACGTCCTCCACGAGTCTAGTTGTGTTGCTGATACGTTTCCCCGCTTCGATGAAAAAAAAATCAGAGAAAAGAACATCACTGGCGTCACCTCCCTAAGCCACTTTTCTCGCTGGGCCATCACGAGTGCTGCGGCATTCGCCCAACGCCGGGTGCCGAAAGGAGTGCGCGCTTCTTCCCGAAAGCTGCACACCAGTGCAACAACTACGTCAAGCTCCGTGAAAAATCCCAGTCCTGTTCTCAACCACTGCGCGTGTGTGCAGAAATAGACGCTTGAAGAGCGGAGATACTTCGCGCGGCCCGGCGCGCACGAGCGCTTCCTTCGATCATGTTTCGGAATCGCCGCCCTAAACGAAGCCGTACGATCCGCGCGGCACAAACAGGCGCAGCGCCGCACGCGCGCGGTCCGTGCGTAGGTATTTCGTTCCGTCAACGGCGCGCGAAAAGCGGAGAAGCGCATGGACTCACCCGATTTGTCCCGCATGGCGCTGTTATTGTGGCGCGCGAGCTGCGGGCTTGAGCAGGTGCAGGTTTGAGCTCTTTTCGGAGTTAGCGCCTAGGACGACAACCTGAGGAGGACACCAAGATGGTAGCGGAGCAGAAGCTGCCATCTTTCTATTGTTGCCATGGAGACACGCTCCGAGAGACCCTCCCTCTTTTGCGGCATCGCTCGTCCCGCGGTTTGTTGGTGGCGAAAGACGAAACCAAGATTACGCCTAAAATCGCACACGTTGTACATAACTTGTCATTTTATTTCTATGCAACTAAAAAAACAATGTGTATACGTTTACTAATAGTCACTTTGACTAAGTGTGCCGTATTAATTAGGACGACTAATGTGTGAAGCATGTCGGTCGTGACGTTAACAAATTCTGCTACTACAGCAAGAACACGACCTCCAAGATCGTTATTACTTTTTCCTGGGCCAGTTGGTCTACACTTATTACAGTGCAAAATGACGCAAAACAAATTGACGCAAGACACTCTAGTCTGCCCTATAATTTCACTTCAACTTGTTCTACATCTTTATACACCTTAACACTGCGATAATATTATGTTATGCGACCGGGGCTTCTGCAACATTGAAACGTCGCCATCTCTGAGGCCATAAAATACACCATCCATATTTAAAATGTATCACTGCGTTATCAAGCTAGACAGTGTTATTACTTAGTTTTATTAAACTATGTATCCACCACAATAAAGCTATAATGCTCCCTCATCCCTTGCTGACATGCTAGAGAGAGCAGGTTGAACTTTATATTTAAGCCGTCGCCACGGAGTGCAATGACACACTGCTAAATTGGCATGCAATAAAATTATTATGTTCTCTAAAAACTGTAACGACAGTTTAATTTTTGAGCATTTGTTGTTCTAATTCTGCTTTGTCAAAGAAAGCGTGTTAAAAAGAACGTTTTGGTAGATTTGGAGAATTTTGCAACGCACCTGGCAACGTTGAACCAAACGCGTCGTCTTTTCGGTCAAGCGCCGCTGTACACGTTGTCACGGTATGTAACAAGCTCTCTTCGTAGCACGCGCTTTTTCGCGTCCATAGCCGCTGTCCCAACCTCTGTTACTCAACTTGCCTACTTATTTTACGGTCACTATATAGATTTCAAGGTAAGGTTTTCGTAGATGCGTTCGATGGTTGAAGTTTTCGCCCTTTTTCCGGATACGCCTGCCTATGCTCGCCGTGTTTACTCATCGAAAAACAGCCTGCTCTCACCTAATAACCCGATCACGGTACACTTCTGTTTAGTTTAGTTTGTAGAGTTGAGTGCGAACAGGACTAATGTGCTGGAAAATGAAAACTTTTCGACCGTCTTTGAAATCGCGATATGTCAGTGCACCCTGTGGTTCTCCTGTCGCGAGGAAGTGCAGTGGGCAATCCTTGGTAATGTGCATTTGTCTCTGCATTGTCATTTATATTTACGAATGTTGACATAGTCGAGATGCAGAAACTCCTAGAACAAAATAAGCCTAGCGATTTCTCCCTAACTGTCGATGGCATAATTGCATTGTTACTTTGCAATGTGTTACCAACATATCAACACGGTCGACTGGGGCACGTGCTTCATTTCGTCAAATATGCTTAAAGGTTCAACATCATTAATGTAAAAGCTTTTCTTGTGTATTTTGGTGGGAACAAATAAATGGCGTTGCCTGTGTCGTTTTGTGTGCATGCTAACAAGTGCTTTCGTTTCATGCGAACGGCGTGGTCCGCGTGAATCGAATTGATAGTTTCAAGTTTGACAGCTGGATCCTAAAGGAGTCTTTCTGCAGTTTGTAGTTCACGTTATGACAGAATTTACATCCTTAGACTTTTATAAAGTTTTGCTGTGGTGAAACTGTCTTGTAGGAAAGGTGCGCTACCCCGTTAGCAGGAGTCCCATTGGCTGTTGCATGAAGGCGCCCACCTGTTCGCGACGTTTGCTTAGCACACACTAGCTTTATAGTCGGCATGCGGCGCTTACAGCTGATTTGTTTCTTATACCAGTTTTATTCAAGTGCACTATGTGGATCCGGCAAATTTGCCCTTCCGACGATTTATTCGTCGATTAGGACCGAAAAGCTAGGTCATCACAAGATCATGCGCAATCAGTGATTATTGCGTAGAGTATTAAACTCTGTGCTCATCAAGAGCCGCTTATTGCAGCTGGGATTCTTAAGCAACTGTTAAAATTGTGCTAAGTTGCTGAATATTTCAGAATGTTTTCTATCACGTTTATAATTAAACTTGCTGAAAGGCTGCTTGTGTGCGGCATCCTAGAGTTCAGGTGAAGGCTTCTCAATGAACGTTGCTTTAGAGAATCTATTTAACAGCAGTGCATGTCAGTTGCACATTAAATTTGAGCGCTGAGCCTGTTTTGGAGAAATATGTGTCACTGAAGTATCGGAGTGATGGCTACATTGAAATTGAACGGTATTCTTTTTTTTTTATCTTGCATAACTCTGAACCTTCTCATTCTGTGGTTCCTGCATTCTATTTTGCCCATAGAGTCGGGTGACTAAAGGCTGTCTTGTGCTTTGTCACCGCAGATGCTGAGAATCTTTGCTGGCATCCTCTGCCTGTTGTTGGTTCACGCGGCAGAGGAAGAGGTCACAGAGGCACGGCTACTTGTACAGAAGCGGATACTCAACAAATTTCTTGTTGAGGGCAAAGACATCATTGTTGACTACAACATCTACAATGTTGGTGGGAGGTAATGCACATTCCCTTGTGCACCTGTCTGTCATCATTTGCTTGATGTTAGAAGATTGAACATGCTGTAAAAGTGTGTAGAGCTAGCATTCTTGCATCCTTTATTTGTATATTCATGCTTCTGCAGCGGGTTAAAGGAAGGGTGCGAAATGTAGTGCTGTGGCTAATCTAATTTAGTGTATCTGTAGCTTTAGTGGTGTTTCAAGTTGTGGTGGTGTTTCAAGTATCTTGGTGCTCCGTGGTTACATGTCAGTCTTCCAGCGAGGCAAATGTGTACAAATTGTGCAGGTCAGTTTTAAAAGGTATAGGGAGTGTTAGGAACTAAACACTGTTTTCTCTATCATAACAAACATAGTGAAGCTGCTCAGGCTGTTTGCAGAAATGGTCGTTTAATTCTCATAATTCTCACTCACTCATAAGTGCTCTCCCTTTTCCTCCTTTCTTACAGTGCAGCATTGGACATTAAGGTGTCTGACAACTCCTTCAATCCTGCATACTTCGAGGTCACGAGTGGTCTTCTGAGCTTCAAGCTCAACAGGCTTGCTCCGTATCCTTCATAAAAGGCTGTATGCATAGCCTTTGGTGGCTTGTAGTGTGAAAATGCAGGCAGTATTTTGTAATGGCATCATGAACACTTTTGGAGAACAGCAGGATAGTTTTGCATTCAGCAGGATTGACTTTATATGGCTGTCTCTACATTATGCACATGTAATTGTACCACTTCATTATTAAGGCTGCGAAGGAAAACAACTGTCAAGTGAATAGCATGATTTTATCATGCTCGCAGCACTCGTGTGGGCTCGCAGGCATCATACTTATTTTTGTATGAATTGGCAAGGTCCTGGTGAGGTACAAGATACGAACTGGTTGTAGTCCTTGCTGCTTTTCACTATGTTTAGCTTTGAGGCAGCCTCCCTTAAACTGTTGGAGCTATCCAGAATTTGATAGTGATTTGGTTATTTTGATAGTATTTACCACTACACGACGTTGCGGCTACTTCTGTTGTCTAAAATTGAGCAGCGGTGGACGCCAGCAACATGCACTAATATGAAAGATAAGGTGAATATAAGCAAAACACCAATCAGAACGGGCCTTCGTTCCTTCTCAGTGCCACGGTTTGATGCCCGGCTGCCGTCTGCCACTGTGCGACAGCGCCTTGTGCTAGACTACCGGTAATGCACAGTCCACTTCGTTGCAATTGTCAGCACCAGAGCAACCGAACGCCACACTAGAAATTCATCAAGCGTGACAAGGCGCCCCGCCTGAGAGTGAGAGCGAAGTCTGGCATCACTCTGGGCACTCTTGCTATATGCATGCGGAGCGAGATAGCAGCACCCCGATGTGGCTCCGCAGCCGCTCCGGCCACATAAGTCGTGGTCCGTTTACTTCTTTTGGCTGACAGTACATGTGTATGTGTTGCAAAATCATGTGCAAACTAAATCCTGTGAGCCAGCTATTCTGCTAAAGGTCTTGTTACTGGAAAAATGCTAGTCTCATGAATTATCTGCGAGTATGAAGCTTTTGCTAATTTCAGCCACTCACAAAAAATGCACAAACTAGGTGAGTGCAAAAATTATTACCAAGTTATCTGTGATATGAAACATGTTCAGCATGCACAACAGTCTTCCTCAACTGAAGCGCACAGCGGCAGCAATGTCACTCACACTGTCGTCATCAGGCCTCTGACATTTGGCTACTTCAACTTCACAAGTGCTGATGTTTCCTACAGGACTTCTGAGGACAGCCAAGAGATACAGGTTTGCCTGCCTTTTATTGATCTGTCACGTTGGGACAAAGAAACATTACTCCGTGCAATGTGGCCCTGAGTGCAACCAATGCCTCCTTTACTAGATGCCTGCTGCGTCGCTAGTCTTCCTACTGGAGCGGAGGTTCCCGTAGTTCAGGGTAGTCACGGAGAGACAGCGCTCGCTGCCGACCCACTTCCTGTTGCGGAGGAAGTGACGATTACTAGGCTGGCGTGCGCTCGATCAATGGCTTGATGAGAGACCGTGGGTCCAGCCTCTGGGATCGCAAGAGACGCCGCTAAAATCTCTGAGGCACAGCTACGTGATTTAGGTTTGCAGCGACCACTGTAGGTAGCGCTCGCAGCCGACCCGGGTGGAGAGGAGGAGAGAGGAGAGGGGCAGAAACCAGCTTCTCGGCTCATGCGGAAGGCAGCTAGTAAAGGAGGCATTGGTGCAACACATAACTGATGAGTTTTGAACTTATTGATTGTGATGCATTCCCAATTTTGTGTCCTTCTAACGACGGAAAAGCTGTTGCTGCAAATGCTGCTGTGTTTCATCAAAGCAGTGGAAGTCAGAAATTACCGTACTTATGCATGTTTCCATTTAAAACCATATTTTGCAAGTAAAAAAGGTGTCAATAGTTTACTGAACTAAGGAAATGGAAACGTTTTTGGCAGACTTTCACTTGTCACAGGCTATTCCATAACAAAAAAAAAAGAAAAAGAAATAAAAATAAAAAAATACTCCAGCATGTAAATTTATAACTCAAATTATTCTGATAGAAGTACTGCAATTCCTAAAATACAACACTTTTTCCTGAAATGCCAGTTCCAAGAAAACACCTTGCATTATATATCTTGAGCATCACTTCAAAAATATAGCATGACAAACTGTTTAAGGAAACTTGGAATTCCCTTCTGTTAAAATTTATGTATGCCTCTGAAAAACTTTTCATTGTTGGCATGAAAAGTTGACATGCACAGTGAAGTGCTTGGATCTGCTAAACAGTTAGTTGCTTTGTCGTTTCTGGCCATTATGGGCCGTCCTAATCTGATGAGTGTGGGTTGCCTATCTACTGCATATGCCTTTGTTTTCACATTTTGTTTTTTCTAGTTAAGTGCTACGGAAACTGTTTTGTCTACGTAATGTGTGAAATGTAACATTACGCTCATCGCAGCCTCAAGTGGTCGTCATGGGCAAATGAGGATAGATACGGAGACAGGATTTGATTTGGAATGTAGTTGAACATCTGAAGGTATTCATTGCAAGTTTTCCAAGATTTCGGACATTCTTGATTGGACCAAAATTTGTGTAAATTAGGGCCAAAGATGGAGTAATAGAAGGCCAACTGAAGACAAAGTTGGTACAGAAGCTATGAGCGAATCGACACAAGACTGAGTCTGAACATTTTGCAAATACCTGAGTGAAGATGAATCCCACGTAGAAGCAGTGAGAAAGGTGATGAAAGCAAGAACGACTTTCAAACCTTGAATGCTTTTCTTCTTCTTATAGTCTTCCCCCTTCGACTATGTTCAGGTATTGAAATCCCTTATTCAGCACTCAGATTGACTAATTCATTGGTAAATTTGTTTTCAGTTTGCCCACACCGCTGAGCCAGGGCAAGGTGGAATTATGCCAGTGCGCGACTTCGACAGGAAGTTCTCGCCCCATGTGGTAAGTGGCTTTCAAGTACAAGAAATTATTCATGAAGCTGTGGCACTGTATCACCTCTGTTGTTTGTATATTTTACTGTTGTTACAAAAATTTAAAAATAAAAGCACTATGTACACCTTGATGTGGTGATGAAACATACTGAAGTACAGCAAAGAACTTTCTATTTGTGTGCTTATTTCCAATTTTCATCTTGGTATGAAGTTTCTGAATAATTTGGGAGCCAAATAAAAAAAAAATGTGCATTTGCAATTTAATGTGCTGATTACTCACCAGGTTGCGATTCTGCATTCACATAGAAATGGGAACTAGAAAATTTTGTCATTTATGGTATTTAGTGCCCATCATGTTCAGTTTGTATTTGTCTCTCTGCAACAGCACCTCCAAAGGCCAAAAAGGGTGCCGTGTCATGTATGCTTCAGCTGCGTGGAACTGCTGTCCCACTTTTGTTCACATATGTAAAAGTGCCGTTAGTTTAGGACACTGCTCAGTGTCTTAAGATCAACATTCATTTTTTGCAGACTGACTGGCTGGCTTTTGCCATTATGACACTGCCATCTCTCGGAATCCCATTTGTGCTTTGGTTCAACAGCAAGTCGAAATATGAAGCCATCGTGAAGCAATTCAAGAAGCACTAGGACACTTATGAATGTGGGTTTGGAAGGGTGCATTGCAGTACCTGTTATTATTTTTTTTTAATGTCCCTCAGTGTTTTTGTATTAAAACACAAAATCTACATTTGTGTACGATCGGCAGTGTTTTCTGTTCTTACTAGGCATGCTGTAAATACATCGCTACTGAACGTGTCACTGGTTACCAAGTACATCAGAAAACAATTTAAGAAATGCTATACCTTTCTCATAACTTTTAAGGTTAGAGAGTGCAATATGCATTGCATGTTAAGAGGAAGCTTTAGCTCGGGCCCAACTCCGACGCGGCCTATTCAAATACATGTAAAAGCGCAAAAATGTTTTTCTGAGATAACCCCTGGAACGAGTTTGATGAAATTTGTTGCATTTGAGAGATAAAGTTATATTCTAGTGACTGTTGGAAGCAGAATTTTAATTTAGGGCTTGAATTTTGTTTAAAAAATTTTCAAAAATTCAGAAGTTTGAAAAATATAGAAGCATGAAGTCTATAAACTAATAGCTCTGCATTAAGAACAGATATCACGGTTCTGTAAATGGCATCCGTTAGATCATTCAAAGCGGACAAATTTCATATGTAATTTTACATCTTACATGAATTTGTTACATTGTTTACGAGGGTTCTGCAAAAGTTGTAATTACATATTAATAAATATTTTGAGACTGATGTGTAAGATGTCAAATTTGTCCGCTTTAGATGTGTTATTAGGTACAACTCACAGAACTGCAATATCATTTTTTTCTTGCCGAGTTATGGAGTTGTAAACTTGATATTTTTGTTTTCTGAAAATTTGTGATTTTTGCCAATTTTCAATAAAAATTTGAGGACCTAAATCAGAAACTCGAAACCAACAGTCACTAGATTTTAAGTTTTTCTTTTAAATGCAACAAACCCCGTCAAATTTGGTGCAATGGTTGCCGAAAAAAACGAATTCTCCTTTTACGTGTATTTAGATAGGAGCACTTGAGCTAAAGCTTCCTCTTAAAATGGAACTTCATTACAAATCCTGCCATCCCTGCAGACATGGCAGCAGACAAAGTCACATAGATGCATCATACAGCCCTGTATGAAACCACGCATTTGCTTCCCAATCACGGTGTCCAAGAAGGTGCAAATTACTTTGAAATTAATGTACAAATGGCAATGGTTCATACACAAAAATTAGGCATGTTAGTGTGAAGTTGGGCTGTTGAACTACCATATGATGATATAGATCAACATGTGTTCAATCGGTAGACAATTGCCAAGTTACTGCATGCATTATAATGGAATATAGCCACACAGTGTAGCCAAATTGGCAAGCTGATGTTAGTCTTATCATCAAAACATATTTCTGTGCATCAAAACTTCATCTGACAAAAATTCAGCATCTCACTACTTATAGTATCTAATTGTGTGCTTGATATTGTGGTTGCTATGAGAAAAGGCAATGTAACAACTTTTTTATTGTTTAGAGGCACGGAATTTAAAACAAGGTGAAATCCAAATATGTCAGAACTTCATTAAACCTCTGGAACATCACAACTGCAGTTGACGCTGTCATATCTTCACTGAAGAAGAGTGACAAAATGAACGAAGTGTCATCCACCTGACAGTGAGCATGTAGCTACAAGGGAAAGCTTTGCACTTGGAAAAATTCATCCTGACACAGGGATCAAAGTCTGGTCAAAACTTTCCAGGGCAGTCGCTCTTCCATATGAGCTAACCAGGAGGCTAGCAAATGGCAGAGCAAGGTCGCAATAATTGGCAACTTGAAGCACACTGTATATGGCGAATAAGTTCTGTAGTCTGCAGTTGTGAAGATTTCATAAAAGAGAAGAAATTGCCATTCGCCCTATGGGAGCACGAAGCTACAAAGGGCGACCACGAAATTGAAAAGCCGATACGACTTTTCTTTACAGACTTTTGCAACTATTGGGTGGATGATAATTTTTCCCCTTTCGTGTATATTCCTGTGCACACAGATCAATATAGTTCAAAAGGCTTTTCTGCCCTTCAGCTTTTTGATGTCCCTGTTGTATTCACTCTCACACTGGAACAAACATGGTAGGCTGCTCCAGCAAAAGCAGAGAATCAACAGTGCGGTGGTGGAGCCATCTGATGGTGCAAAATAAGAGCAGTATCATTTCACGGGCACAGTGCCTGTGAAATGGGTAGTGTGATGTAAAGTTGTGCCACTGAATATGAAAGAAACTTGGCATGATCATGGGAAAAGTGAGGCAGGCACAGCACACAGCTTTGTTTGCAGTATTGCCATCAACTCATAATGGAGAGCATATTCTGCGACTACGGAATAAGCTATGCCTTTGCTACATCCAATACTTGTCATAAGCATATATATTCGTTACACATTGACATTGGCATGAAATATCTCGGGGTTCTTTTTTTTTTATTGTTATTACGTCCGTGAAGTTATACTGTGATTCCACTGTACCAGACACGCTTCACACCTACCAATAAAAGGTCCTGCGAGACTCAATTGACAGAATGTGTTGCGTATTCCTGGAAAACGGTGGGACTGAATGAACTCTAGGTTGATGAAGCAAATTGATGCAAGTTGCTGTTGCACTTATGAATTGTAATACACACAGCACGTGCAAGCAATGTCCGAAGAAAAAGAAAAGAAAACTTTAATGACAGCTTTCTTTTGTGACAAGCACAGGCAAAGAAAAGGACATTTGTTCACAATCTTTACACAGCTCTGCAAGGTTAGGCATGCACAAAGGGGAAAAAAAAAAGCACTTGCAAACATTTACATTTGTAATGCTTTTGCAAAACTAGTGGCTACAGCGCAAAAGACACTAGGCTGAAGAAAACAGTTCTGACCACCTCAACACTTATATCCTTTTTTTTTTAACCCAACGTGTTCTTTTCCTTCACCTAGTGTCCTTCATACTGCAAGCTTCATGGAAAATTACAAAGTGACCCAGCATTTGTGCTTGCTAAACCAGAGATCTTGTTAATGGTGCTCTGGAGCTGTGCACATTCATGGCATTGAAACATCTTCACTTTCATCATATAGTACTAACACAACAAGAGAGTACATATCCCAGCATTCATCTAGGCCTCTCCAGTTACCACTCAATGAAAGATGCAAACTCCACCTTTCACAACATAAGCAGAATCCCCATGAAGAATGTCTTTGAGGTCTTATGGCTTTTAATCACACTTGACAATTTGCTGCTTTCAAGCGTGATGCAAAGGAAAAGTAGGAAATGTGTGTAACACACAGGATCAGATACGCTCCACGTAATTGGCAGGGAAGAGCCCCTCCTTGCCTCTTAGTCGCCCAAGCCACCAGCCTGATGGATCTGCAAAGTGACATTAATTCCACAGTGTAGACATAAAAAGGTACTGAATGTAGTACAAGATCAAGCAATCCTCCCAGAACAGAGATATGTGTAAATCAATGCTACGGAATTTACAAACAACACAGAAAGTGAATCAAGCACAAGCCCACAAATCTGCATTTGCCACTTGCTTTCTTCGGTAGGTCTTTTAAAAGTGACTTGAAGAAAATGCCTGTGGCAGGCAATGCAACAATGTCAGCTGAGTTGCATTAGTTGAAAACATGGATATCACTTACATGAGAAATAGGCTACAGTTAGTCAATCAACAACAATTTGCTGTGATGGCACAGTGGTTATGGCTAACCTGTGAACCTGGCTAATCTTCTGCTGAACAAGACGTCAGAAGTTTCATACCGGCTGCACTGGCTGCATTCCTATAGGACCACAATGCAAAAACACTCAAGTATCATGCTTTGGGTGCCCACTGAAGAACTTTAGGTGGTCAAAATTAAACTGGAGCCCTCCACAGCAGCATTTCTCACAATCATTGCCTTAACATTAACTTCTTAATTATTCACTACGAGCCATGTCACAACAGCAAAATTGAAACTGGTCAGACCTTTCCATTTCGATTAGCACAAGATGCTCCGAGCAAAATTGAGGTGAAATGCACTGGAATTGCCCATTTTACTTTTTCCTAGAAGCTTCTGTTACACACATGCAACAAAATTACACGGAAAGTCAAGCATCTGACACCAGAGACAATGAAGTTAATTGAACGCATACAATAAATTAAGTGCGTTTTTAACCGAGATGTAGAATAAGGAAAATGGAAGACGGCCAGCCAACAGTGGGAGCCAAGCCCACAACTTCCGCACGACAAGTGCAGGGCTTTACCAATGGAGCTATGGTATCTGTCTCCCTGTGCACATTCTTGTGCAGGTGTGTGGCGGTGGATGTGGAAGATCCTGTCAACCCACAGGTGTCACACAGTATGTGAACTTAGGACCAGGCAACACACCAATAAACCCTAGTAGTCACTTTTTACATTAATTTAGCTTTCCTTCTCATACTTAATTGTTTCTACATTTCGATAAGAAATACAACTGATCTCCCATATGCATTCCTTGGGTCTATGGTCTACTGGCTCCATATGGTTGCGCCAAACAAAAAAATCAAGCCCCTAAGATTCCTAATTTTTCTTGGAATAAGCAACAACATATTTCAAGGTGTATTTTGCAGATTGATGCTTAATATTTTACTACCGTTTCAGACCATAGTGCCATCTAAGAGGAACATACTAATAATTTTTTCTTTCACATCCTTATTTCACTATGCATTTTCAAGTTCTCTGAAGGGTACTTAAACTGTGCCAGCTTGGTCTGCTCCCATTTACTGCCTTAGCCAACCAAGCCAACCTGGAAAGCAATAATTAACCTTGACAGCACAAATACAAACCTTCTTTGAGGATTTCAATGATGTCGCCTTCTCCAACTGCCAGCTCGTCTGTGTCCTGAGGATCGTAAGCGTATAAAGCCTTGCACGTGGGGACTGCAGGCTTTGGCCGGCTTGGAGGCTTTGGCTTACCACCACCTGGAACTGGCCGAGCTTTCTTGGAGTTCTTCCGCTTTTCCCTAGTAGGACATACATCCACAAAAACACAGCGCTGAGTGAAATTCTGGCAATCTTCAATCCTTGGATCACACTAAAAAGAAATAGTAAGTACGCTATTGTAGTACATTACACACCTCGGACTCCGAACAGATCAGTCTTGCTGCAAGCGCAGGCTTCATAAGGCAGTAACGATGCAAACACAATAAATAGGAGGTGACACAGCCTTTACTCCTTGAGGAATCTTGACAACTTCAGCTAGATATGAGTGATTGTCATAACACGGAAGGTGACAGGCATTCTACCATCACTGCTTTTGGTGAATTATATTTTTCACATGATCTGCAGACATATTTCTATGCTCTAACAAGGTTATTAAAGCATACTATATTAAAGAAATTAGTAATTATGGTATATTTCTTGAAGGAAATGAGCCCTTAAGGAGTTGAAGGACCAGATCAGCTCTCCATGGCAGCATGGATTTTGACAGCATCCTCTTGCCACTATCGAACTGTTTGATAATAAAGAAAGATGTATTGCTTACATTGTGTCATGGTGGTTTAGGCACAAAACCAAAGTATACTGACAAAGCACTCTCTTTTGCCAATGATAAGCAAATGGAGTAATTGACAAGATACTATAGCAGATCAAACTAATTTAATGTATATACATTTAAAATAAGAACAGCACAAGAAACAGGTACAAACAAAGACATACATACAGAGTGCTGTTCTTATATTAAACATGAACTATTAGCATGCCCAAGTTTCTACCCTTCTTAGTACGTATATCTTTAGTTTACCTTTAAGAAGTAATACATCGAGATCTTCAGTTACAATTCTTTGAAAGAATGAGCCTACTGCATTGCAGCATGGCATGTAAATAAAAAAAAAAGCTGGACATTCATTTTTTATGCGAAGCATATTACGAGGGCTCCACCCAGCTCCTCAGGCGCGGCGGTGACCATGAAATCACGTGACACCGTGACGTCACGACAGAGGAGAAGTGGCTTTGGCTCAACTCTTGCAAGACGGGCTGGGTGGGAATCGAACCAGGGTCTCCGGAGTGTGGGACGGAGACGCTACCACTGAGCCACGAGTACAACGCTTCAAAGCGGTACAAAAGCGCCTCTAGTGAATGCGGTGTTGCCTTAGAAACGCGCTGTTTCTAAGGCGTGCGTCTCTTGCTCAGGCGCACATTTCGTTGCCGCGCCGAACGCTGCTTTGCTCGACGCTCACCGCGTCCAATGCGGGGCGCGTAGTCGCTGCCCTGTAGCCCATTGTCTTACACCCCTTGGCGGGTCGACGGGAACGCTGTCGCGTTCCACTCTTGAAGGCGAAGAAGTAATGCATGAGTTGTTTCTTCGTCTAGCCGAACCAAATATAGCCAAGCAACAGCAGTTCACCAGGCTAAACAGTGGTTCAACAACTAAAATAAAGGCTGTGGTATAAACTTTTTTAAAACAGGGTTGAAGTACCTCAGACAGGCTGGCCAACGTTTCGATAGGTGGACCTATCTTCGTCAAAGGCGGCCTCGTCATCCTCGGCGTGTTAGTTTTAAAGGGTTAGTGCAGTGACGTCACGTGCGGGTGTTGTCGCTGGCGGCTGGTTTTAAAGAGAGAGATTACAAGAGGGAACAGGCGCTGCCGTCCGACGTCTGTGAGCCTCATTCTCAAGACGAAGGGACAAGAGCGTGAGAGTGGGCACGCGGGGAGGAAAGAAAAGAAATAGAAGCAGAAAAAAGGGGAAAAGAAGGAAAAAAAAAAGAAAAAAAAAGCAGGGGGGTGCCAGGGCCGTACCAAGACACAACAAAGGGGGGGGGGGTGAAAGAAAAAGAAAGAGAAAAATGAAATCTTTAAGGAATACGGGGGCTTGGGAGCGTGTTGGGGATGCGAAGGGTTAGGAGGTAATCCGGGGGAGTCGTTGGCGGCATGTTTTTGAGGCATTAGAACGGCCGGTCAAGCAATAGGTCGAGTAATTTTGAAATAGTTAAGGTGGCGACGGGGAGTCTGCGGTGCAATGGTGGGGAGACTGAAAGGCAGCGGCATGGTCTTTCAAGGGGCACTGCCCCACGCGCTTAACGTAGGTGTCGTTACGGCGGCATCCAGAAGGCGATGGTTGAGGCGCCGAAAAAGGCATATTGACTTCGGAATGTGTTGTCGAGGGGGTTTCAAAAAAAAAAAAAGACTAAAAAAGGGGTAAGGGGGAAGGGGGGGGCGAAATCGGTATAGCAAACAGGAGGGCGACGCGTGCAGAAGCGGGCGCGGGCAAGTGTACATGGAAGAAGGGGATCGTAGTACACTTGGTATAGACGTAAAATCCTGAAAGAGTACATTAAATTGAGTAGTAGGCAGGAATTTTTTTTTTCTTTTTCCCTTCCTCCTCTCTCCCCCTCTCCCCCTTTTTCCTCCGAAATGAAAGAGTAGGTGAGGTTAAGAATTAAAGTTGGCTGGTGGCCTAATGTGTTAGTATGCTTCGCATCCTGGGCTTAACCTTACCTAAGCCACAGCCATTTTTTCTTCTCTCCCCCATTTGTTAACATTTCACAGAGTCCAATTTATGCTGTGTACCAGCACCTGCAAACAATGAAGGGTTCTGAAACATTCTTTAAGAAAGCTCTCTCTCTCTTTCTCTCTCGTCTTGCAAGCCCAATTGAGTGTGGATGTTGATGTAATGGACCATGCACAGTGCTTGTGAAGTTTGGCCAATTATGCATAGCAGTCTTTTTTCATTGGCTTGCTGCGTTTTGAAGTGCCCAAGTGCACACACACTGATTTCACATAGCAGATAGTTTCAATGATGAATTTTTTGCACTCTTTCTTGAAGGGATTGACAACCGATTTTTAATGACCTAGCTTTTTATGGCGCAAAGCAAAGCTCACATTCGCTAGTGTTTACATCTGCAGCGGTTACTTCCAAACGCATGTGGATAATTATTAAGCAGAATTTTTCGATCTGAGCAGCCTCTAAAAAAGTAAGAGTTGCTTCAGCAACGCTAAGAAGTGAAAGCAATGTCGACAGTCTGCTTCGCAAATTGTGAGAGCCACCCATCATTCTGCTTTCACAGGATTGAGTGTAACTGTGGTTAACCACACACATTTTGGCCTTTTCAACCACTTTCGAAAATAAAAAGTTGGTGCAATAAGTTCGCATTGTTGTACAGATATTTCTTATATTTGTACCCCGTTTTTCCCCAAGTGCACGCCGACATCATGGCTGGTTCCAGTCGTTGTTCTGTTGATAGAAAAGCCAACCAAACTAATTGAAAATGAAGGCGAAGGCAGCGGCACTTTTCTTCCCACTACAAACGAAGGCTTATCAGTGCATTGTAAGTCAGGAAAAGCTTATAATAGAAAGTATACTGCATTTCAATACCAATTAAAAGGCAGTAGAAAGACACTAGAGCAGTAAAAAGCAGTAGAAGGACACTTAAAAGACATTAGTATAAGGTCATGTCGTGGAATTCTTATGCAGCTGCATGTTTTTGCCGTGTGGGGCACCAAAGGTCACATTCCGCAACTTTTAGTGATGAATTAAAAATATAAATCCACATTTGATGAGAAAAACATCTCATTTTAGCCAATACGATAGGGAATCATTCCATCAGCAGGGTTATCTCGATTCATGTTTGGAGCAATTGCCTGTCGCTTTAACCCTTTCCCTGCCATAGATGAGCTGAGCTCGTCCACATGGTTTGTACTGCTCCCACTGAAGACAAGCTGGGCTCATTTACGCTGGAACAAGCGCTTGTGCACTGTCGGAGTCAAGTTACCCTGAGAAATTTTGTTTGGTTCTTTTTGACTCCAGCAGATGGCACAGTAAAAAAATAAATGCATTCAAAGCTTGCATTCTGGCCGAGTAATGTTTCGCTGCTGGCAACTGGGATTTAAATATGGCGTCCTCCTGCGTGCATGCACGTGCTGGCAACAACTCCGCTCCGGAAAAAAAAAATGCTTGTTTGCAGATCATTTGTCGGACAGTGAAGAAGTTTGATTTTCCTCTGGGAGTGCCAGCGACGATATTGAGCAGCACATCTTCTCTGAGTCGTCGGATTCGGATGACGACAGCATCTCAACATGTCGGCAGTGGACAAGGTTTGTTTTCACAGCCGCGCCTGGCATAAGGGTACCTGTGAGTGAGGACGGGAACTATGTGCCACATTTTGAATTGTTTCCAATGAATGAACTAACAGATTTCATGCTCCGTGAAACCAACCACTTCACATACTTGGTGTGAGGAATGCAGAGTAGCAGCACTATTCCATGCTTTGAAACGTGCCACACCAAGTCTACAATTCAGGGACATGACACCCCTAGCCATAAGCATGAGCCCCACTTGTCCCAGTATTGTTCCTGAATTTACAAAGCGATATTTTTTTGCAAAGAGGACTACAGAAAGTCGGAGACTCTCCGCTGTGCAATGCAGTGAAGCCAATCCTCTCTTCATACTTTCAAAAAGCTCGGTACGGAAAGAGTTTTGACGCATCAACAACAGCAGTGGTTTGCAAGCCTCTTGGTCTCCACGAGCAGCACCAGCCTTCAAGAAGCATTGAGGAAATCCTGGATCTTGTCTCCATTACATGCAGAAGAATGGGCCCTCCAGAAATGTACACAAAGCAGCCATGACACCCAATTTTTGAGCTTGAAATATGCATTACGTTTTAAATGGTATGCGTCCCACAGCAAGTTGGCAAAAGTTGAGTGTATCCGGTGCAATTTGTATTTGAATTTTTTTTACACTGCAGTTGAACTGTACAGTTTGGCAACAATAACTGGTGACGAATTTAATCATACCCCCACTGACTGCGCTATAGGAGTAACGGGAGCCAATCATGGAGGCTTTGCTTTTATGTACTGCAAGCATTGGGAGCGAGTGCAGGAGCTGGAAATACATCATGGCAGCAATGCATTATTTTGTTTTCACATGTGCATCTTGGCAGTCAGTCTAGTTTCTGCAGGCGTTCAGTGGTTTGTGCTGCTTTTATCGCACGAGTGAAAAAATTGCGAGGCACAATTCAATGGAAACGCCTTTTCTGTGCCGTTGTGTGCTGCCAAGGCGTGCACAGCAAGATGTCCATTGTGTTTATTTTTGACTGGTTCTAAGCAGTTGACACGGTGGTGGCCCCACAATTCCTAACATCACACAATTCAAGCCAAAATGGCAGTTGCTCTTGGTGGGAGGGGCTTAAAAGCAGCGAATTCAAATTGAAATTTCAGGTTAAGATATGCGCTGACAGCCTAGTTTATTGTGTGTAGTACAAATGTATTGGCCTCTTTACTCTCGGTTACAATGATAAACTGACAGTTCAACGACCATGTCATGGCTTCTTTATCTGCTTACAAAAGTTTCATTACACCAATGTAGCAGTACAAACAGAACAGTACAAAGAGTGAAGCTGGTTACTTTCAAGGTGAGAGTCAACGTGTCCCTCAATGACAGTTATGATTCATCGTAGTTGAGCTGACATATTTCAAGTTTCTTCCAATGGTTGCTCCTCACAAACTTCAGGGCTAATGGTCATAGACATATGTTGCGTCAAATGAAGAGCCTGTCTGCTGTTCCGTTAAAAATAAGAGGTGAATGAATAAGGGGGACAGCGTCCATTGATTTCAATCACAGGAATTTAGTTTGGGACCCCTTGAAATACAGCAAGACCAAGGTGAAGGAATCAACATGCTCACCCTGACATGCCTGCTTCAGGAGGTCTCATGTAATCTGAAGTGCCATTTCCTTCTGTGGAAACTCTTTTGTGCTGACTATGACCGGTACGTGGTAGGTTTGGAGCATGCCTCTGCGCACTGCTTGCACCTGCTGAAAGAATAAAACATCAACTAAGCCCAGTGCACACTGAGACAGATGCATGAAGCAGAAAGGGAACAGCTGCACCAATTGCACCAAGACTGGTACTCTGCACCATCCTGTTCTAAAATGGCATTTTAGTGGGGAATTGTGCCAGGCCTGCGCCACATGAAAATAAGAACGTGAGGCCTCATCCGCTGATGCTGCTTCGGCAGTAAGACTGCCGCCAAAATCTAAGTACGGTAGCTAGCTGGGCGAGTTGATACATCGTTGGTGATCGCAAAAGGCCAGCAGTTATTCCTTATGTGCATAGGCTGGCATATGGCCTCAAAGATGTCACAAACCGTTATGGTGTTAGAGTTGTTTTTCTTGTCCGAAGAAATTATCCAGTCTGTGCCAGCTGTGCAATCACGAGCACAAATGTCAGATTTGGTTGTGCACAATTCATGTAAGGTAAAGCATAGACCAAAATTCGTGGAGTGCCGCAATAATGTTTTCTACGAGATTTCCCCATCATGCGGATCTTGTTACATCGGCCAAAAAGGCAGGTGTATAAACGAAAGGTTGCAAGACCAACAGCAATAACCGTTGGACAAATAAAGTTTATTCCTATCCTATCCTATCCTCCAGATTAAAGAACGCTGGTCTATCACATTTGGCCACCGATTGCGCAGCTTGCAGTTGCAAGCCCATTTTTGATTGCACACCCATAATCTGGACAAATAAACATGAAAAAGCCCACCTCATTTCAGAGGCCTGCCTAATCAATAAATGTGGTGACAGGTGCATAAGCCAAGTGTCACTTGCACTACACAACAAGGAAAAATGTTTTTTGGAAGCATCTAATCGTTAAAAATATCCACTTGTTCTACCGCTCGTCTGCATGCATGTGTGAGTTTTTCTATTTGTATGACTGTTTGAATGCAATAAACATTTAGTTGTGAGTCAGCGCTCATGTTTTGTCCCTCTTCTTTGTCCATGTTTGTAGTGCGTGCTGTAAGTAATAATAAAATCAAAACCTAAAGCATGCTGTCACCATCATCATCATAGTAGAAGTCTATGGAGTGGTCACATTCACGGTTATAGCCATTGCCACCGGTTTTCCATTCATTGTTTTCATGCCTATGTTGCGATTGCCTCTAGAGGATGTTGCGATGTGCTGATGCTGTAATGTCTCTTTGTGCCGTTTGTGCTTCAGTTCGGTATTTGTCACACTAATGTGGCATGGAGCTCGCTCAAGGAGGACGTCGGATCAAGGAGAGGGGTCAGATAATGTCTGCTCACACATTGTTTGGCATAGTTGTTGAACGTGCAACTAAAACTTATGTTGTACAGTCAATGACTGAATTTTCAGACATGCCTGATATTTCGGACATCTTCGTGGCACCGCCACGAGCCCCATAGAATCAATGTATAAGGACATCTGATGTTTCGGACACTCAAACCCCCCACTGTCCAATTTTCTGGACTTTTTGATGCGACGGAAGGTCCTTTGGCTCCTCGTGCAGCGCCCTTGCGAAGGAAATCGACTTGCAGCCGATACATATCACCGCTTTGAACCACAACCAGCCGAATCTAGCCGTCACACACCGATTTGGTCTGGCCATGCTGGCTATGCTCATCACCGCAAATGACCGCCTCCGGCGGAGTGTCCGGAGTGGCGCTATTTCGTCTGTTTGCGCAGGCCACGTTTTGGCTGGCGTGGCGAGCGTGGTGTGTGGTTGTGCTATTGTGTCAAGTGTGCTCTGCGACGCTAGGCCTAGGTGCTTCGACGCTCGTCAGCGAACTCCACTGTTCGCAACTTGAGGATTTCGCTTGCCTTCGATGGCCCCCACTCCGTCTTCGTCGTCCTCGCCGATGGCATCGAAGCGCGGAAAGCAGTACCGTACCCACGGAAATAACTTTTGAACAGTTTGTTGACGCTGACAACGAGCTCAACTTCTGTGCAGAACTGACTGACGAGGGAATAGTCCGTCAGGTTGGGCAGGATTCAGAAGACTCCAATGTTGAAAATGAGGAGCCAATGCCTGCGCCACCTACAAGCGCCAAGTTGATGCGAACACTGTTGACTCTTTCATCGGTGTACAGTGCTGACATGACCCTTGCTCAGATCAAGGTGAATATGATCGCATGCAACCGGAACGCCACCCAAACAAAAATCAACAAGTTCTTCAAGCCACTGCAGCAATAACACTGGCTGCCTGCAATGCACATGTAGTACATAATAAACCGGCAGTTGGCTGCATACAGAGTTTTTGAATGCCTCTTTTTATAGCACCTTCATTGATGCTTTGGCAGGGTTTCGGAAGCCTGGTACTTCTCCCTTTACCTCTAGATCCTAGCAAAAAAGATAAAAGGTTTGTTTTTTTGCATGCATACGTTTTTTCGGACTGCCTGAATTTTCAGACGTTTTTCCGTTCCCTAGAGGGTCCGAAAAATCGGTCGTTGACTGTAGTACATCTATTCAACTACTGACATATTTGCTTATGAGTGGGGACCTTTCTTGAAACTCTGCATGACTAGAAAAGCAGATAACATGGTTGTAATTTAATCAGATTTCACAAGTTCCACAGCACACTTATGCAGGAGAAATTGCGCACATTAGAAGGAACCTGCAGACGTCTTCCCTGTAGCTTCGGTTTAGTTGCACGCATACTGGGCACGGTCTTGTTGACATGCTCTGAGATGCTTGTAAATTTAAAATGCGCTGAACACGCAATGCCTGTTGCAAGTCTGAATCATAGAAGTGGCTTCGGAACATGGCTTACACACAGGGAAAGCCACTCTATCAAATTTAATGAAACTAGTTGGGTCATTTTTAGCCTGAATGTCTCATTGATACACAATATAAAGCCGGCTCATCTACATTTATTGACTATTACTTCAGTTGACGATGGGACCGTATGTGGCATATGGCATATACATGTATATGTATGTTGGACACTGTGCAAAATCAGACTTTTGCCTGCACCAAGACCTACGCCAAAAGCGCAAATGGCTGGTGAAGCACTGATGAAGGATCGAGGGCGCTAAGGATGCAAAAGCAGAAATGAAACAGGGACAAACATTCACTTGCTTACTCTCAGCAGTTCTTTCACCTCTGCATGACAATCTTGCAGGATGCCCCATAATGTCAACAAGAATGCTGATCATTTTTACAACAAAAGACACATCCGACACATCCAACCAATGCGCCTAAAAGAATGTGTAACACAAAGAGACATAAATTGTGAGTGCCCGCAATTGTTTTTCGTCCCCTCAGCTCTCGCTGGTTGGGTCAGTGTGCACACAGTCATGAGGATACCCCTAATAGAAGTGATATGCCAGGGTAAAAGGTAATGCTTTACAGTAAAACAAGAACATTCCAAACATCAGCTTGAAATAGGCCAGAGGTGATGTGTAATGGTGTGCCGAGGTTTAGCATTCCAGATAAACTAATATGCAATAAGGAAGAATATATAGGAGGTTCCTAGATTGTTGCTGTTGTTGTTGTTGCCTATCATGTTCATCGAAATCTTTTTGCATTACTTCAAACCAGAACCCAGCTGTTGAGCCAGGGATCATACCTACTACTTTATAAAACCTCAAAAGTAATCCAAGGCACCACAGACAGTTCTCAAAGCAAACAGAGTGATAGATGCCATTCTGTACTGGTTAAAGCTCCAAGAGGTAATCTAATCTTAGGTTCTCAAATACTAGCTAACAGCAATGCTGTTTCCATGGCAATCCATTTGCAGGACCGGGCACTATACAGAATCCAAGCCACAGGGTTCCCTAACCTCTTGCTCCAATGACAGCTGCAAGAGCGGCATTTGGAGTTCTGGCAGATGCTGCAGAAGTCACAGTCCTGCCTCTGCCGTTGTGTTCCTTCAACTTGTTTCCACTGGGCTGCTGCGTTCTTGAGGCGCTGACCCTCACTGGCCTTGGTCCCGAAGATGCGGTACGCTCCGAGGGTCCTAAAACACAGAAAACATTAAAGCTACGACCATGGAATGCATGTAAAATTGGTCATTCCGAACACTGCATGCAGTGAATCTATATGTGCAGCATGTATGCTCCCTTTACTGCACTAATAACTGTGCCATTTGTGTAACACACTGACTAGTATCCAAAGCCTAGGCACCATGGTGCACACGATACAAATACACAACTACGGTATTCTCACTGCCAAGAATGTTTATTTACATCTGTTTTGACACTTCACTGTATGTCATTCACCAATGTGCTTATACACTCCATTGAGAAATGTGTGTGTTTTATGTGCCTATATACGTTGATATCTCTGCATGCTCAATGATGCAAAGCTTTCTATCAAGAGGCAAGTAGACGTCCTCTTTGCAGCCAAATGACCACCAAGAAGGACTAGTTTTCGCAGCACCGCACATTCTCATCGCCGTTTTCTAACTGAGCATTCACTCTCACATATGTGCCTGCCCCTTGCAACTTGTCTCTTCCTGTGAAACAAGTCAGGCACCAAAGAAAGGCTAAAGCACACCCGCCGTGTTCTGGAATGCACTGATCAGATACTAAAGGCAGTATACTCCACCAATGTAATTTGAGAGCTCACAGGCAACGATTTAACAGAATGTTCTAACTGGACATGTTTAGTACATCAACATATTTGTGAAACTCATTGCCCTTGTAACATGTTCTTATGTGTTTTTATGCTTTCAATTTCTACGGCAAAAGTAACTTGACTATATGTAATAACATAAAGGCAATCGCCGTCAAGCAAAAGCTAGCCATAGTGACTCACTTGAATTCTTTGGCAATCCAGGGCCGATGCTTACGTTGAGAACACCTGCAGTGACCTTTAGAACAGCTTTGTCACCTTGGCCTTGGGTGACATGCACCTGTTTGGTGGAGCCGCCACCAAAAATACCTTCCTTTTTCACTCGGTACTCCAGCCTGCACAAAGTTTAAAGACATTGTTCTACGATCATAAAACTGTACATTTTATACATTTATTTCTTGCAATAAAGCAAGAACATCTAAAAAAATGTGCTTAAGGGAATTTACTTGATTAATCATGTTTCATTCACTTAGTCAAGAAACAACAGGACAATGATTTCACCACTGATCAAAACAATGTAGAATAAATGATTTGATAGTTGTCATTTTTGCGATATAGTGGTACAATATCAAGCTATATGATATGGAGATAATCTAACAATCTCGACAAATTGAATGTCTACCTTCAGTGTTCAGTTAGGGCAAATTTCATGGATACTGTTCTTTATTTACAGTATGTCTTACTAATTTTCTTTGCGAGTTGACAATTCTTTTCTTTTGCAATATATTTCTATGCTAAATCTTCTTAACACTCTACAGTAGTTAGCAGTACATTTAAATGAATAATTTTCTCATTATTAAGCTTGATGTCAGAAAATATTAAGAACTGCACCTCTACTCCATTCTCCATGCTGTAGACTATGACCTTCTTATCATACACCCGTTATTCTGAGAATGCATGCATGCATTTGTGAAGAAAAGAACAGAAGAAGAAAAGACACCCTACTTGTCAGAGAACTGCAGGTTCAGTGGCCGCTGGCACTTTTCCCGAACTTTTTTGTCAAGAGTGTAGAGGAACTCAGTCTTGAAAACAGATTCAATGAAAGTGTCAAACTCATTCTTCACTTGCAACACTATGAAGTCATCCTGACGAGTACTGCAGGGAGGCAAAAGGCAGAATGTTGATATTAGATTGCAGTTTTCCTTTGTTACAGTCTAGACCTGTTCATTAATTAATCTGCAACACACAGATGCCGACCACATAACACCAGAACAATCACAATGCGTAAGCAAGAAACTCGGAAACATCCCACACTGCAAGCGCTACTCAAGTGCTTTCTTCCACATTGAAACTTTAAAATAAGTGCTTTCAAATATATAACATTTGTGGGCCAGTTAAAATTTTGAAATTTCTTTGAATTATACTAGTATGAATAATTGAAAGTTGAGTGTACAGGTGTCACCTATGTGAATAGTAAGCCTAAGATGTATTATAAAAGTGATTACACATTCTCTATATAAACAGCGATTCTCTCAAGCATGCAAATCAGAGCCTCACCGACTGCTATTTTCCATATAATTCTTGTGTTGAAGAATCCTCGTCGGGGAACATTTTTTATTTCAGTACAGAAACAAAGAAAATTACTAGCACTAAATACAATTTTAGTGTCCCATTTCACATTGGCACACTTCTAGTATGTTTGCCTGCAAAAGTTCTTTGCACCACTTTGCTCCCTAAGCATGGACGCATGGAGCCATAAATGAACGAGTACACTGTGCACCACCTTACGCGAACTATGGAAGCCCTCCTTCATTTGCAACCTTTCTCTGAGGCTACAAGAAAATCAGAGCTTTTGCCGAGTTTCGCACACTGAAAAACATTTGTGCGTAGGTGTACATACAGAAGTGCTTGGTTGCTTACCTCGTCGTCACTTGAGAAATGTTTTCAAGGTCAATCTTGCGCTTAATGACTTCCTTGATCTTGCCCTTGTCATTTCCTTTCTTAATCTGAAAGTTGCAGAAATGAAAGAAAGAAAACAATGTAGACAAACATATCTCTCTGCTATTTGAATATTTGATGTGCCAGGAAAGTAAGAAGCCGGTAAGCAAGCAGATAAGCACACAACATGCACTAATGTGGAACTTATATTGCACATAAAAGAGATCAATCATTTTTCATAGTTTGATTTCTTCTAAAAGTACAAGTTACAATATTTTGTTTTATCAGTTTACACATCTAGCAGACAGCGTTGCACATTGGAGGAAATAAATAAAACCACGGACAGACACAGTTACTGCAGCTGACGGATAACCATCCACTAACAATGTTGTGGAGCTTGAACAACCTACGGACAAAGTTTCTAAGGACTGCACCGTTGAATAAATGGTTTTGGCATTGTGGTGCAAGTATGCTCTTATTTAATATTTTAGCAGTGATATTATGTTCTTTTTTACGCCCTTCTTTATTATATTTGAGCCTTCCTTGCTGATCGAATTCGACAAAATTTTCAGCTATAATTCACCCTGTATCTAAAAGCTCATACATTAACCCTTTCTAGGCCAATGATTCCAGTAGGAATCAATGTTTTGCAAGAAATATCCGACGTTAAGAAAGAAAAACAACAAAACTATTCTCGGTAATGTTGCGTGTCAGCAATGCTAACTACATGATTTATACACTTTGTGCTGCAGATGGCGGTCTACAGCTGCCAGCGGATCTGCGTGCGGGAGTGCCGGTCCGAGCGAGGCGGTGAGATAATCAATATGGCGGCAGTGGTGGCTTTGATTAATACCATTTCAGACCTGCAGCGATGGCAAAAAGTCAAAAAAGTCGGACAGCAAATGGTTCTTGCATTTGAACTTTCTGACGTTCTTATACATTGACTTTATGGAGTATATAGACAAGAACGGCACCGAGAGCAGCGCTGCTGCGCCGGCGTTGAGAGCGCCGCATGCGGAGCAAAATTCTATTAGCGGTGGTACCCCTCTCCCATCTCTCGTTCGCGCCGCCTTGATTGCCTCCTGCACTGCGCGTGTTTGGGCACGTTTCGCGCCGCGCGCGGTGTGTGCGCGTGGACATTTCCTTCGAAGGGCGGTGTACAGTCTCTCTCTAACTCGAAGCGCAGCAGCTCGCGCAGATGCTCGAGGGGCGGGATCTTGAACGGCGTCGTCTGCTACGGCGGCGCACGCTGGCCGCATTGTCGAGAAACGTTCTACTGTCAGGTGCAGGGTGCTGATCACATCGTTACTGCGTGAAAGGAGCCGGTATTCTTTGCTAAGCGTTGCGCGACGCCCACTGATACACCTCGAATGTAAGTTCATCGCTGCATGGCAGTCATAGACGACGTACTGATTCCATACATTCTTGACGGCCCGTTTCTGGAAGGCGACTATATATTCTAACGTGATAGGACGCCGATCCACACTGCTCGTGCTGTGCAAGAACTGCTAGAAGAGCGCGCAGTCACTCTCTTGGAGCGGCCGCCTCAATCCCCGGGCGCCAACATCATTTAAAATGTCTGGGGCTCGTTGAAAGTATCGCTGGCGCAACATCCCCTCTATCAGTCGCCCGAGGATAGGCTTCGATCCACCATCGTCAGTGACTGAGACGTGCAGCGAATGAACACATCCCTGATCAAGTCATTCTACACTTCACTGCCTTCCAGGATGAGCGCTGTCATCGCTGCCGCTGGGGACATGACGAGATACTAACTGAAGTTCCGAGCGTGACGTGTCCAATTCCCCACCGGCGGGCAGGGTCTGTCTGGTGTAGCGAATGATTATCGAGAAAAATCACTTCCAGCTCATTGTCTGAACCTAAAACTTTCATTTAATCGTATCCGTTTGTTTCATCGTGTTCGACTCCCATTGTTGAGTGCTGTTTTCTTTTCGAGCCAAACAAAGACTGAGCACGTTGCGCGCACATCTTGGTGCGTTTTGTCGCTGCTCATTACGGTAGCACACACAGTGAAGAAATATACGTGCACACGCGCAGTACTCCGGCCTTTCGAAAGAACAAATGAACCATGCTGTCAAAAGAAGTTTGTGGAACTCCATTATCGCCAATGAAGGATCAGAGTTTGGCGACGCACAACGTTTAGTAAAGAATATCAGCTCAGTTCCCGCAGTACCGATGAAATCGGTGCACTGCCCCTGACAGTACCACGCTTCCCGAAAATGCGGCCAGCGCCCGCCGCCGTAGCAGACGACGCAGATCACGACACCGCCCCTCAAGCGTGTGCGCCTGCTCGAGCTGCTGCCGCCGCACGACTCCATTGCTTGCCGCATCGCGATGCAATACGTTCCGAGTTTTCCCCTTAGTGTGAAACAAACTGCACACGCTATATTTGCCTTTAAGAAGATCGGTACACTTGTCGATTATTTTGATGGCTGCAATGCGGCGAAAGGGCAGCGTCTGCTTAACCATGTAAGTGACGCTGAGCAGGTAATTGGAAACGACATCGTATGTGCCGCCGGAAAAATCGTCAGCACATACGATGCGGCACATACATACGGCACCTACGAGCTAAAGTCATTTTTGCAGTTTCTCACATTATGTTTGCTACAAATCGGTGTTGTATCTGATGGCGACAACGGATTTCTATCGACACTGTGCGGAAATAAACAAGATATATCGCTGCATAGCACAAGTATGACATGCGCACACAACTTTAACTAGTACGTCTCCTACAATATGGAATAGAGGCAGCAATGTAGACAGCTTGGCCATTTTTTAACAGTACTCAAGAGACGGAAGTTGAAAGTATTATTAATCATTCCTGCTTCAGCAATGCCGGCGCGACCAAGACGCGGGTGTGTATCGTCCAGTAACCCGATCGATCGGTGCAGTGGTGAAGCGGGAATGAACTCCGGTCATGTTCAATGCATCATGCACATATTCAATTTCTCGGCACGCGTGAACTTCGGCCACTGCTAGCGCATACAACAGACGTGGTTTCCATTCTTGGGCAGCGCACACACAAACGAAACACGAGAAAGAAGACAGGACAAGCGCTCGTTGAACTTAAAGTTTTATATGAATAAAAGGATTATGTACCGAGTAATTATTAATTTCACGTGGGTTACATATAGAAACCGTCATACACTCAGGAGTGATCAATGAACGAGCTCGCTTCGTTTGCCAGATGTTTACTTCGCTCGGCGCACCGCAGTAATCCATGTCTGTCGTCTGCTTCTTTCGTACCATTTTCTTGTGAATCGGCAGAATTTCACTGGTGGCATCAACCTTTTCATGTTTACATTGCTGTCGTGACAGTTAACAACACAATAATAATTTCCGGTCATCCGAAGAGGCGCCGTCGCAAACATGAGACGTTTGGCGCGCAGCGCGAACTGAACGCGGGTGCGACCGCGAAGGGAAGCGGCGACGGAAACCACCGTTGGAGATGAAATCGTGCCGCCAGGGGAGAAACGAGCGCTGGCGTCTAGGATGAAACTTGGCGTGCGGTCGTCTATGGCGGTGCCTCGAGGCACCCGAATAATTGGGCATGTCCGAAAAATCGGGCGTCCGGAAGAACAGTTGTTGACGGTAATATGCCTTGAATGGCACAAGAATGGCCTTCAAATAATGTGTACAGATATTTCACATCGTTATGATTGTGAAATAGGAAGTCTGAAGAACCGCCTGGTGCTTACAACCCATGACCCATAAGTTGTAAACAGTTGATGACAAAAACCTTCCATTCATTGTCACAAGCTCCATAGGAAATTGTTTTTATTTTGCCCTGTCTTTTGCCATTCATATTCACGTAAAAAAATTTTTTAACTTCACCGCAAAATTCTGAACAGAATGGGTTGAAAACAAGATCGATAATCATTAGGATGTCAGGCACTATACCTTGGATTTCATAACAGAGATTTCATGAATAAAAAAATATTTTGTTCAACATTCTTGTCACATACGAGAAAAGTATTTCAGCAATCATGCAGTACCCTAATAACTGGACGCTCCACTTGTTGTGCACCTACATGATGGACATAATCCAACTCACCCAGTTCTCTATTCTTGTCTAGTTCAGTAATCAACGCTACTGTTGCATACAACATGCACTAAAGATTATGTTACTACTTGTTGCTGGGCTAACTGGTTTCTATTGATATGTGTACTTGTTTATCTTTCTCAGCTGACTACTTTTCACTGGCAAACAAATGTAAAAGATCATCACTCAGCGCAGGATGCGCCTGCATGTATCGGAAGTTTCTAAAATGTTACTGATGGTTCTGTCTGGTGCAATCGGATTGCATGTGCGACGCGAATTGTGTAGTAGTTTTTGGAAGACATGCGAGCACCAGCGATTACTACTGTGGAATCATCTATGACTCGTATAAAAGCAGACACCTTTTACCCGCAGATCAGATTCTCAACGATTGCCGACTGTGTATTACACTGCAATAAGTAAAACACAGTTTGGTTTAAAGTTGAGAAGGGTAGAAATTCGGTTTAAAGAAAGAAAGAAAAGGCATGTTGGTGGCGATTTAAGAATGAATGTTTTTACATCGTGACAAAATGTTCCATTCAATACCTAAGATAAAGAAAGAGCACATAAAATAGCCCCTCACCTTTTCTCGGCCGATAAGAAACAGGGATTTGGGAGTTAAGATGAGATCCCTCTTCACAGGCTGAGAAACAAAAGAAGTAAGCAATGAGAAACACACAATAGTAATGTATAGTTAAAAACATAATGACATTGCTCATTCTAAGGAACTACAAAGCTTAGCTACCGTATTTATTCGATTATAACGTGCCCCAGATAGGAACGCGCACCCGTTTTCTGCGACTAAAAAAAGGAAAAAAGAATGCTCTCGATTGTAACGCGCGCTTGTTTGCCATGACCTAAAGCAATGTCCTTTACAATACCATGCACCTCATTCTTTCATACAGAAATACAACTTTCTCTCACTTGTAAAAAACTAAGATTTACTCCCAATGCACTAAAGTTGCGATAAATAAAAAAAGTAGCACTTTCACCCAAAAGGCGAAGCATCGATTACGATAGCAAATTAGTAGACAACTATGTGAAAAGTAAGGATTGTAGTTCTATCGGCCATATAAACTATTAAACATTCGTTTACTAGCTTAACAAGCATGGTGTCACACACGCACAAGCAAACATGAACACGTCTCACTTAATGACCGCAGAAACTTTATAAAAATGCTGGAGCAAGGAAGTGCAGTAGCAGGAGTGAAGGAATTTATCTTTGTGCGGCCTCTCGCTTCAACGCGAACTAAGTGACGAGAACACGGCGCAGTGCACCTAGATGTGTAGACTCTTGTCTGTCGCAAATCGCTTTCAAAGACAGGGGCCGCACGGCTGCACCATATGTAGTAGCCGCCGGTGTAGAACGCTTCTCCTGTTTGCGCCAGTCTCGCAAGCGAGTTTTCGGAACTCCGAGCGCTCTTGATGCAGCCCGATTTCCATCCGTCTCCGCACACGTGATCGCTTTCCTTTTAATTGCAGCATCGTGATGAACTTGGCATGTCTTTGCAGTCAGCACTTTCATGCTGATAGAGCAGATGCAGAAAACGGGAAGACGGACCGTACACTAACCTAAGCCAAAGGAAGCATTGCCTATAGCTCACGTACTGCAGCACAAGGAGGAAGCTACAGCAGCTAGGCTTGAAGTGCATATGAGGCGGCCACTTTGAGATGCCGATGGCAATATGATAGTGCAGATTTAGGATCGTACTCGATTCTAACATGCACGCAATTTTTGGACCCGTTTTATCGGAAAAAAAGTGCATGTTAGATTCGGGTAAATGCGGTCAATCATGAGGGCACCTAATGTGAAGCACGTTTATGACAGAAACATAATTGCAAATTTTTAAAGAATGAAATCTTCCCAAATTTAAATAATTTATATTTAGGAGTAGGTGAAAGCAGAACTCGCCTGGCGATATTGACTCATCAAATTAAATGTGAAAAGAATATTAAATTACATTAGCTTCAGCAAGGCATAAGCAACTATATAGATTCGTTATTTGATTCTTGAGCCCACCTTGAAACGGCGATCATACTTGAGAACTGTCTCTGCAAATTCCACCCTGTCTCGCTTTCCGATGAGCACCCTCAGTTCCGGATGGTGATCCAGGCCAATGTAGTCGCCAACATAGTTGCGGTTCAGGCTGTGCTGACGCCGCTCCTTCCGACCTTGCAGGATGTCTGCCGCTGTTTCGTGAAAAAGTTCCCAGAGCAGGGAGAAGTGAGAGTTAAACCAGATGGGCAACTTGCAGAATACAATATTGACAGTGTCTCACAGGCCTTCAGCTGTCGTGGACTCTCTCTGCCTATCCACAGATCATTCAGGGGTCTTAGCAAGTCATTTATCTTTATCCACTACCCACTTCAAAAAAACGCTTGCGTACTTAAAATTAATCTGGGGCCCTCCACTACGGCATCTCATATCCCCAGTATTGCTTTGGGACATAGGGTCACAAGAATCAATCAATTATTCAATTATCCAACAGAAACACTGTGTCAAGCATAAATCTTAACAAGATAAACAGGTGTAGTTAGCAATTGGGACAACTCCACCCCACTACTAGAATAACACTAAGTTTATATATACTTATTAAACAAACTGAACAAAGTATATGCACACTTTTGTATGATACATATGTCACAATGAATATGTCCAGAAGTATGCCCAAGCCAGCATGACTGGTACCTTTCTGCTTTTGCTTCAGGTACTGCTGCCTGGCAAAGTACTTCTTGAATGCCTTCTGGATGACCCGGGCATGCTGGTCGTACCGCCGCTCCCTCATTTCTTCAAGCAGGAACAGCTGCGAGAAACAATGGCGCAATAGTAAGCATCCTATCAGACGCCTTTCTATGGTAGAACGCCAGCAAATGGGAATGAAACCCTAAAAAACCATAAGAAAATAACAAAGTGACAGGAAGGATGCTGGTAAACTGGTGTAGCACTGTTCCTGTGACTTTTTCTGTTTCTTACTCACATATTTTTCTAGTTTCCTTGCCATTCGCTGGCATTTTGCCATGTAATGATGTACAAACTCACCCAACAAGCTACACTTAAGAGCTTTTCACTCATCCCTTTGCTACTAATCGATCCCCTGGTAGTCTACAACTGTTGAACACATTTAATATGCATGGTGCGAATTCATATGTATTGCAGGATTGCAAATACCAATCCACAGGCAATACTGCATCTATTTACATCGAGCTGAACAAAACTGAACATCAGCGAGAAAGTATAAATGCAAGGCAGAAGATTAAAAAAAAGCTAGCATACTGCAATCAAAGGTCTGATGGAATCTTGTCTGGGCAAGAAGTGAAAGCATGTCAAAGAAAAAAAATGAAAGGACATCAACCAACAAGGTGTGGTTAATATCAGTTTAAGGTTTTCACAATGAGCACTTTGTGTTTCCTAGACAAAGCTTCTTTATGAAAGCCAAAACATCTTAAACCTATACAGTCGACTTCCGTTAATTTGACTTTGATGGGACAGATGAATGGATCAAATTATACAGCAGGTCAAATTAAACAAGACGTACGAAAAGTGGCAAAACACACTGCTGATTTATTTGACAGCATTTGCCTGTTTTTTAAATGCCCTCGAATCAAGCACGTGCCCACTTTCTATGTGTACAAAGTAGTGAATTAACGTCAAAATGATATTAAAGCACCTAAACAAAATAGTAGAAATGTAATGCGCACCTGATTTTTTAGCAAGAACAATTGTTGCACAATGGCGGCTCGTTTCCTAAAGTCAGCTCCCACAATTTTTAATGTCAGTTTCACTGCAGTACACTCATATTAAGCAAGGCAGTTTTGATTTCGTGCCCGACTGCACCGCACAGACAATTTTCGGCCGAATTTTCTTCAAAAGAAAAAAAAAGGGGGGGGGGGCACGTCAGAATCGGGCAAATACTATCATAATCAAACATTGTGAACAATGGTTATTACTGAAAACCTTTCTAGAGGGGGCTGAAAATGGGCGTTTTAGACGAGACATGACGTGGGCTCAATGTATTCACTGTCCCCTAACTCCGCCGAGACAGATGGTGCCACTAAGGGGTCGCTATCGGGGTAATCATAGGGGTCAGGCACGTATGTGCTGACTGGTCAAGTTTGAATTATTGGGCGAAAGCGAGTTTTAGGATCAAGATAGCAAAAGTTTAGGTCCACAGAAAAACATGATTGCCGGCCAGCACTTTCAGACTTGATCGAATTTACCGAAAAATCAAATGAACTGCAGTCAAATTAACGGAAGTCTACTATATATGTTACATCCTTTGGTTGGTGTCTTCCTCTCTACTATGGATATCAGCCTAGTGCACAGAATAAACAATGCCCATAAAACAATTTCTATGCTTAGTAACCTGAGAAGAGAGCATGCAGCTACAATTTAGTTCACAATGATGTACACACTCTAACAGGCCTTAAATACTACAGGAATTAAGTAATGTGGCGATTTAAGTATTTTCTTGCACTTTAAAATACTGTGTGCCAGTGATCACTGCCATTTTGCCAAGGCTAATCTCCAAAAACCACTATCACGATGGCAATGTGCAGGGTGTGCTATATATTTCTGCTGCAAAAACCATGCTTCTTTTTCCAATGCTTGAGTTACACGTATGAGTGAAAGGTATCTGCACAGGCCCTGGTTGGAGTCCCTCCGACCAAAACCCACTTTCTTATTTATCTCCTCCTCCCCCTGTCTGTTGAGCACCTTTTCATGGTGGGAAAATGCTTCACATGCCCACTGCGAACTGAATGCAGCAGCTTTCTCTCCCCCAACTTCTCATCCTTGGTGAACCAGCCAGCCTAGCTTAAGAGCCATGCATAGCTGATTTTTCTCACAAGAGCCTTGGCACAAGAGCTGTCCTGTTCAGATACAATGCATGGGGGTCTTTGGGTTAATAAAAACTGTTTGTTTCTGCTGACTCCTGACTCTGGAGCCTTCTCTGCATTATATTGCAAACAAAAATGCAAACAAATATGCAGCCTTAGAACAGAGAGATGATGATGATGAAATAGAGGTAATGAATGAAACTGTAACGAGGCTGGCTTCAGAAGCAGCAAATGAAGTTGGAGGCAAGGCACCAAGGCAACAAGTAAGCAAACTCTCTCAAGGAACAAAGGACCTAATAAAGAAGCAACAAGGAATGAAAGTGTCCAACTCAAGAGATAAGATAGAATTCTCAGAACTATCAAAACTGACCAACAAAGTGAAAATAAGTGATATTAGAAATTATAAAGTGAAAAAGACTGAACAAGCTGTAAAAAATGGGTGCAGCCTGATATCAGTGAGAAGGAAACTTGGCATAGGACAAACCAAGATGTATGCACTGAAAGATAAGCAGGGATCATCAGCAATCTCGAAGGTATAATAAAAGCACTGGAAGAATTCTACAACAACTTGTACAGTACCCAGAGAACTCGGGAGTACTCTATTCGAAACAATAATGAAGGTATACAGAAACTCCTCCTACAACTAGAGATGAGGTCAGAAGGGCCTTGCAAGGCATGAAATGGGGAAAAGCAGTAGGAGAGGATGGAATAACCGTCGGTTTACTCAAAGATGGAGGAGACATAATGGTAGGAAAACTGGTGGCTCTCTATATGAAGTGTCTATTGACTTCAAGGGTCCCAGAAAACTGGAAGAATGCAAACATTATACTAATCCACAGAAAGGGAGACATGTTAAAGAACTTAAAAATTATAGGCCCATTAGTTCACTCTCAGTATTATATAAAATATTTACCAAAATAACCTCCAATAGAATAAGGGCAACACTGGGCTTTAGTCAACCAAGGGAACAGGATGGCTATAGGAAGGGATACTCTACCATGGATCACATCCATGTCATTAATCAGGTTATCGAGAAATCCGCAGAGTACAATTCGCAGAGCCTCTCTAGATGGCTTTCATAGGTTACGAAAAAGCATTTGATTCAGTAGAGATACCAGCAGTCATAGAGGCATTGCGTAATCAAGGAGTACAGACTGCCTACGTAAATACCCTGGAAAATATCTACAAAGATTCCACAGCTACCTTAATTCTACACAAGAAAAGTAGGAAGATACCTATAAAGAAAGGGGTCAAACAAGGAGACACAATGTCTCCAATGCTATTTACTGCGTGCTTGGAAGCTATTAAACAGGGAACATTTAGCAGTAAGGATCGATGGCGAATACCTGAGCAACCTTCGGTTTGCCGGTGACATTGTTCTATTCAGCAACACTGCGGACGAGTTACAACAAATGATTGAGGACCTTAACAGAGAGAGTGTAAGAGTGGGGATGAAGATTAATATGCAGAAGACAAAGATAATGGTATATAACCGGGCAAGGGAACAAGAGTTCAAGATCGTAATTCAGCCTGTAGAGTCTGTGAAGGAGTATGTTTACCTAGGTCAACTAATCACAGGAAACCCTGACCATGAGAAGAAAATCCACAGAAGAATAAAAATGGGTTGGATCACATACGGCAGACATTTCCAGCGCCTGACAGGAAGCTTACTGTTATCATTGAAAAAGAAAGTATACCACCAGTGCATTTTACCGGTGCTGATATATGGTGCAGAGACTGACAAAGAAGCTTGAGAACAAATTAAGGACTGCGCAAAGAGCGATGGAACAAAGAATGCTAGGCATAACTTTAAGAGACAGAAAGAGATCGGTTTGGATCAGAGAGTAAACGGGTATAGACTATATTTTACTAGACATTAAGAGAAAAAAATGGCGCTGGGCAGGTCATGTAATGTGCAGGTTAGATAACCATTGGACCATTAGGGTTACAGAATGGGTACCAAGAGAAGGGAAGCACAGTAGAGGACGGCAGAAGACTAGGTGGTACGACAAAATTAGGAAATTTGCAGGTGGTAGTTGGAATCGGTTGGTGCAGGACAGGGGTAATTGGAGATCGCAGGGAGAGCCCTTCGTCCTGCAGTGGAGATAAATAGGCTGATGACGATGATGATATTGATGAGTAAGTGAGCCCTGCTGCAGAATTCCTTGAATTTTGTAAGGTGTGGGTGTGCATCGCACCTGGTCTGTGGTTATTGCTAGAGGGGCGTAAAGCATGACAGCCCTACTCCTTAGTACACAGCCCCACATTTCTAGACATCATGACCCTTTATTAACACCAGTCCCACTCAGACTGCGCACCTAGTGCATGTGAAGGTCATCACCCATGAACTAAGAGATGAGGAGTTTCGGTACCACCATGCTGGGATGTTAATTTTGAAGCTTTTTAAGTGCTTCATAACATTACAAGTCTGAAAAGTGTCAAATAAAAGGTTCATTATTTTTAAAATAATTTAAACCGGGCAGCACAAAAGCTGTAAATGAATAGCCTTGGCATTATTAAGATACATTAAGTAATATGTAGACTTAAAAGAATACAAGAAAGTGTGTGCATGCTTGTGGGGAGGGGGAATGCATGATCTACTTCACATGATGGATGCTTTTAGAAAAATGTCCTTGAGGCATATAGGCGGATTCAAGTATGTTTACTGTAGCTAAGACAGCCTTCTGACAGGGGTGACTGATGCAACTCTGACATCACATGTGCCACGAAATTTATAACCTTGCCACAGCCTGTGTTACTGCCACTGCTTTGCAGACAACGAGCTTAGTTGGTAGCATTGTAGTACTTCCTGCACAGCTCAGTTTGTAGGGACAGTCCCCAACCAGGCCCTCGTTATGCGTACATTCTAGTGTAATTGGATGTAATAGTCAAAGATGATTTTGTATTCAATGTGCATTGTGCACACCGAACAGGTAGTCATCATAAAGCTGCCTGTGTAGCGACTTTAGTATTATGTCCACCACACTCACAGAAATGGTCACAACTTATTAGGTAGCAGAATTTGTGAGCTTAGCTTAGGTGCCTGATTAGCATGAACGAAATGTGCAGCTCCAGTACAGCACATGGTTTTCGTATCATGTGAACATGCTACTAGCATCATTGCATACAGCAGTGAGAAAATGTATGCATTATTACAAATGTTCTGGTACGCAAGATTCGCTCTTCAATATAGACGGTAAAATGTTATGGGCAGTTAATAAACACAAAACAGTTACTTAATGAACAGAAGAGGCGACATACCGACTCGGGTGCCTTAATAAAGACCTTTGTCTTCCCAAGCTGGTACTGGTCTTTGTCCATGCCAACACTGTTGAGAATGTGGAGGATGCCTTCCTTGATGTTTCCATGCCACTTTGGGAAGGTCTCTTTGGTCAGGACTGCATATCTGCATGAAAGCGAGAGGAAAGATTAGACCAGACAGAGCAGTGTTTACAACACACCAATGAAAGGCACAGTTTTAGCTCAGTGAAATTTGTGTCCCAAACGGGCTTTCTATAACTGGTTGATTGCTATGCCCTAAAATGCTGCACTTTGGTAATAACAGAATACCATAGTTGAAAGCCTAAAGTTAATGTCATCTGCCTAGTACTTTCTAATTGGTACCAACATCTCAATGAACACCGTTTTTGCATTCTACCATCATCAAAGTTCATCTGCTGTGGCCTGGAATAGAACCTGAGGCCCTGTGTTCAGGAGTAAGAGGTCATAGCAGGCAAGCCACCACAGCAGGCCAAACAGACATGTTTGATAAGGCAGTGTTCTTTTCTCAAGTTTTAGAGGCTTCTCATAGCTGCAATGGTGCCTTCTTTCTAATGTTGAACTAGATACTATACCTGTTGCTAAAGTTAACATGGGCTCATTCAAGGCACAAGGACAAAATAGTTTTGTACAAATTTGGCAACTTGCACAGTTTTCAACTACTAGAAATTGGTGCACAAGTACGTAGTTGAAAGCACGAGAGCAGCAAACAGGCATGCAGTCAAGATTAGTAAAGGTCATGAACGTGCCAACACAGTGTGAGAGTGTCTAATATGCACAAGTACTTAAGCTCACCGGTGCAGGAACTTGTCAAAGACTCGCCGGTAGGCAAATCCAGCTCGCCTCACACGTATATTTTCCTTCAGGCCCAAGTACTCTACTTGGTGCTTCACCCTAGGTCACCAGGAGGAACAGAACAGCCTACATTACTTGACTATATTTACAAACACCATATCACAAAGATTGAGAATCTCCTGCTTAAATGCCAAGCAAAACGAGAACTAGGTGAAAGCAGGAGCCAACGTTTTGAGAAGTGGACTTGTCTTCTTCAAGGTGACCTGAAGTTGTCTTCTTCAAGTGGAAATGTTGGCTCCTGCTCTCATCTTGGTCTCGTTTTGCTCATCGTCTTCAATTTCCATTTCCTGCCTTCCCTGTGTTTTCCCTGCTTAAATTCTGTAATGTAACTGGCAAGCACTGCACCCAGTTTCATAAAACAAGAACTTATATGGTCAGTCCATTATTAATTCAACTTAGTAGTTACAATCCCAACTATCTCGCTCTCTCTCTCTCACTCACACAAATACACGTGTACACTATATGCACACAAAAAAGGAGATGTTGAATCTGTTGCTAAAAGGAAACTCTCACCTATCTTCTTCCCAGTCATGTGCCTTCTTTGTTTCATTTGGCTTGATGCAGCGAATGTAATGTGGTGTGCACTTCATCAGTGCATCTACCAGCTTGTTGGCCTGGCTCTGTTTTGAGCAAGAAAGACACTGATTTAAGCAATTTTTCTCATACCAAATTGTTATGTAGAAAAAAATTATAATAATACTTGTATGAATTTGTAATAGTAGTATGAAGTATAAGCAATAGTGCGGTTTCGATGCAACAGGTCTTTTCTCCTGGCCAATAACTCTGGGAGAAACCAAAACCATCCAATTGTACGTTCGACTCTCCATGAACATAAATGGCAACAGCTTGATGCTGCTAGCTCTGCCACCAAGACCATAAAACAAGAAAATTGCAGGCATAATTGCTGTCACTGCAGTCCAATTTGTCTGGTGTATTATGCCAAAGTCACCTGAGCTATGATAGACGCCATAGTGGACAGCTCATGGCTAATTTGGCTAGCCGGAGTTCTTAACCACCAGAGTATGGCCACCATAGCAGGTTAACAACATCCGTGAAGTAGTGAATAGAAGCAGAAAGCCACAGTCACTGGCACATACAGTGGCAGTTGATGCAGCATGACCTCACATGCTACAGCAATGACAAGCACTATTAGTATTCTTCGCAACATCATTCATCTATTTCGTGTATGAGATAATTTCAGCATCAAAATTCTGCCATTTATTTTTTCTCTCTCTTTAAAGGTGATGCGTGTGTAATCACTGATTATGAGTCATAATACAGGGTCATGCCAATGTACAATAATGATCCAATAATGACAGGGTTTCTAAACAGCACCGTTGCAGTATTTCAAAACCATAAAACAAAGTGCAATCGACAGCACTCAGACATACCTCATTCCGTGCACAAAAATTATTATTATTATTGTTATTGATATCAAAACACATGTACACAATGCGATGCACAATTAGTGATAAAATTTCCATTTTCACAAAGAGTTAGGAAAAGAAGAAAAGATGCAAATTTCATGTTTGTACCTTTAAGTGGCATTTCCCCCTCAACTTATATATGGCTGCTGCTACCAAAGAAAATGGCCCAGGACTTCCTTGTTTGTAAGGAACTCCTTTTTAGCCATGAAGGTGCTAGTGCCAAGGGTCGAATTACAAGTTTACTAAAGCAAGGGTTATGCAACAAACCTTTATTTTGGAACCAGCTGTTGTAGGTCGACCCTTGACTGTCCCAGATACAATCTCAGGAAAAAGACCCCTGATGAATGCGCTGTGGAAGAAAAAAATGATTGTGCATTTTGTAAACCAACATATGTGAGCTCCAAAATTTACTGAACATGTCAAGGCCCTGTGACAAACTTTTCTTCTTCTGGTGCGTTGCTGGTTTTAGACAATAGCGAGTAGTGGGGTATGGCTTAAGAGATGAGGTAGAGGAGTTAGAAACGATGGAGTAGATCAAGTGAAGGGAGGTACAAATAAAACCCCCTGCACTTAGGAATGAGGAGTGATAAACAGGACTATGGAACCACCCGTGTGCTTGGTGGTTCCACAGTCCTATTCATGAGCAAACACCAAAGAAAGTGATCGCTGCACAGCAAGCTTGGATAGTTAAAAATATATATATATATATATTGTTCCATAAAAAAATTAAAAATAAAAACGAAACACTGTTCATAGCTGAAACACAATTACACAAGAATGGCAGAGTAAAAGTCCTTTAACCTGCTACACACTGTCATAAGTTTATTTTCTTATTGAATGCAACCGTGCAAATGCTGAAAAACATGAACATGAAGAAATCGTTACTTTGCATGCTCATAGCTCATGGCTAGAATGCACTGTATACAAGCAAAAGTACGCCAGTGCATTCTAGGCAGGAGCTCTAGCAGCACCGTAACTTGAACCAAACTACTGCATTTTAATCAGGATTAATACCCATTTTGTGTGCAATAAACACCATAGCATTGGTTTGCAATGGAATGTTTCATTCTGACAATAGGATAATTACGCAACTTGTAGCTCAGCCAATTTGTCATAGTGCACCTCCGTGAATACAGCACAAGAGTTTGTTTTTTTTACATCAACAGCTTGAAGACACTGCCAATTTCAAGTTGTTTATATTTCAACCCATGCTCTGAGTATGCCAAAAGGTTCTTTTCCAATCTTGTGCATCAAAGTGTGGCCAGCTCAACCTCCTCGAAGGTGACCAAGATTTGCAAAAGAGCAAAGCTAATGATGTCCTAAGGTGAATATTTAGAGAGACACCAAAGGCAAATATTAGGTCAAGTTAAAATGACAGATTAGTGCTTGAGAATACCTAAGGTGTCAATATTATCACCGACAGAGCTTTAGTAATAGAGAAATTCAGGTAAATGCAGGACGCTATTAGAAACTCCCCTGGGAAATTCAAGTACAAGCCCGATGATGAAGGCACTTGTCATAATTCTATAGCACTACAAGATGAAAGAAAATGCTATTTGTCTAGTTCTATTCGATATTTAGAAAAAACTCATTGGCATTGAGACGCGGGCAGTCACAAAGTTTCGTTTTCTCCACTCTGCATTGCCCTTACTTTTGCCTTTCAGTAGTTTTGTTATCATGTAGTGCTGCGCTAGTTTTGCTGGCTCGTGAAACTCACACGAACTGCAAGTAGCAGGCAATGCGACATCCATGTGATGTTGTGGGTTTCCTGAATGGTCAATACCACTTGACCAAGAGCAGCTGCAGCGGCGAATCCAACGCTCTGTTTTCGCTCGGTTTCTCCATGGGTGCATGTTTACGTTTTGCACAAAGAAACCGTCGCACTGTCTGCCTGTGCCATTTTCCTCACCAATGGCAGTAAAAGGCGGTGATGGCGTATGCAACGTCGCCGCTCCCCACAAGGGGGCGGGCTATTTGAATTGCACTATAGGTAGGCGGACCTTTCAGACTCGATTTCATCGTAAACTAAGCCTTTTCTTGGCACGAAACAAGCAATGCGAAGTTTCTGGAGCGGTATTTTAGCAGTCCATGTCGACCTTGTATTTGCCTTTAGTCTCCCTTTAAGGGACCCCAATGAGCAACACAAGATCAGTTTACACTATAAAAGCAATCTTTCAAAATAGTATCTTCATGGCAGAACAAGGTTGACTGTTAGTGGAGAGCGCGCCACCCTCCATCGCACGCGATACATTGGTGGGAGTGGAGGGAGGGGGGGGCGGAAGGCATTAGGATTCTGTGACCTGTTAATCTGTGATTGCCCAACATATTTGTTATTATATTTGCCTTGTTGGACGCATTATATACAGTGACTTTTTCCTAGATATGTAGATTTATTGGAGATTTATACATATATTTAAACACCTTGTTGCGGGGTTTTGTGTGTTCGTGCAGTGAACTTTGTTTCCAGCGGCACTTTTTTGCACTTTATCAAGCTGTATCTGTGCATTTGTATATTCCATTGTATCTTCAGATTTCTAATTTACAAGTGCGAGTCAAATGAAAGTGAGCCAAGCCACCCCTCGCAAAAATGGTTCGGTTCATTACCTGCGAGGCATGCGCGTAGCACACAGGCATCTCTCATTTACAAAAGTGAGACGCAGGTGTGAGGAGAAATGTTCTTTATTGCTCTTATATACTGGGTTGAACATGGTTGCATGACATAGCAGACGCTCCAAAAGTTGAACAGCTTGGCGTTGCGAGATTTTTGACAGTTGAAGGGGTTTCCCAAGAAGAAATAAGTCGTCGTATGGCTGCCGTGTGCGTCGAACATTGCATTTCATTGGCCGCTGTGAAGCGTTGGAGCAAACGGTTCAGAAAAAGGACGTGAAAGTTGCAAAGATGATCCAAGACCGGGCCAAAGCCACCGTGCATCACCCCCAACACAATTGCAAAGATTGATGAGCTGATTAGAGAAGAAGAGAGGATACGCATCGATGAACTGGCAGAGCTTGTGAACATCAGTCACAGTTCGGTTCACACCATAATTTATGAACATCTCGGTTATCTGCTCTTCTGTGCGCCATGGCTGGCCAAGATATTTAACCACCACCAGAAGATGGAGAGGTTCAGCGCTGCCTTGACTCATCTGATCTGGTATAACAATAAGGGTGACAACTTCTCGTCTGCAGTTGTCACCGGGGGTGAATCATGGTGCCACTATTACGAGCCTGAAACACGATGGCCTTGCTTACAGTGGAAACAATTGAATTTACCATCCCCAAAGAAAGCAAAGGCTGTCATTTCTGCTGGAAAGGTGCTGTTGACTCTTTTTTTGATCGTCAGGGGCCATTACTGATCAAATTTGCTAGACCTGGAGAGACTATCAATTGTTTCCGACATTGTGAAATGCTGGATCGGCTGCGTGCTGCAATCGAGAACAAACAACGTGGAAAATTGATGAATGGGGGTAATCTTGCTCAATGACAATGCCCGTCCCCACGTCGTTGGTGTGGTTAATGCAAAACTGGTAAAGTTCAAGTAGGAAACACTGCAAAATCTGTCATGCAGCCCAGACCTGTGACTGTGACTTACACATTTTGGGGCAGTTGAAAAAACAGCTCAGGGAACCAGACTTGTGTCAAACGATGACGTGAAAGAGTCAGTTACAGACTTTTTGAAGCAGCAACCTAAGGATCTTTCATCATCATCATCATCATCAGCCTGGTTACGCCCACCGGAGGGCAAAGGCCTCTCCCATATTTCTCCAACAACCCCGGTCATGTACTAATTGTGGCCATGTCGTCCCTGCAAACTCCTTAATCTCATCCGCCCACCTAACTTTCTGCCGTCCCCTGCTACGCTTCCCTTCCCTTGGAATCCAGTCCGTAACCCTTAATGACCATCGGTTATCTTCCCTCCTCATTACATGTCCTGCCCATGCCCATTTCTTTTTCTTGATTTCAACTAAGATGTCATTAACTCGCGTTTGTTCCCTCACCCAATCTGCTCTTTTCTTATCCCTTAACGTTACACCTATCATTCTTCTTTCCATAGCTCGTTGCGTCGTCCTCAATTTGAGTAGAACTCTTTTCGTAAGCCTCCAGGTTTCTGCCCCGTAGGTGAGTACTGGTAAGACGCAGCTATTATATACTTTTCTCTTGAGGGATAATGGCAACCTGCTGTTCATGATCTGAGAATGCCTGCCAAACGCACCCCAGCCCATTCTTATTTTTCTGATTATTTCTGTCTCATGATCCGGATCCGCAGTCACTACCTGCCCTAAGTAGATGTATTCCCTTACTACTTCCAGTGCCTCGCTGCCTATTGTAAACTGCTGTTCTCTTCCGAGACTGTTAAACATCACTTTAGTTTTCTGCAGATTAATTTTTAGACCCACTCTTCTGCTTTGCCTCTCCAGGTCAGTGAGCATGCATTGCAGTTGGTCCCCTGAGTTACTAAGCAAGGCAATATCATCAGCGAATCGCAAGTTACTAAGGTATTCTCCATTAACTTTTATCCCCATTTCTTCCCAATCCAGGTCTCTGAATACCTCCTGTAAACACGCTGTGAATAGCATTGGAGAGATCGTATCTCCCTGCCTGACGCCTTTCTTTATTGGGATTTTGTTGCTTTCTTTATGGAGGACTACGGTGGCTGTGGAGCCGCTATAGATATTTTTCAGTATTTTTACATATGGCTCGTCTACTCCCTGATTCCGTAATGCCTCCATGACTGCTGAGGTTTCGACAGAATCAAATGCTTTCTTGTAATCAATGAAAGCTATATATAAGGGTTGGTTATATTCCGCACATTTCTCTATCACCTGATTGATAGTGTGAATATGATCTATTGTTGAGTAGCCTTTACGGAATCCTGCCTGGTCCTTTGCTTGACAGAAGTCTAAGGTGTTCCTGATTCTATTTGCGATTACCTTAGTAAATAATTTGGAGGCAACGGACAGTAAGCTGATCGGTCTATAATTTTTCAAGTCTTTGGCGTCCCCTTTCTTATGGATTAGGATTATGCTAGCATTTTTCCCAGATTCCGGTACGCTCGACGTTATGAGGCATTGCGTATACAGGGTGGCCAGTTTCTCTAGAACAATCTGCCCACCATCCTTCAACAAATCTGCTGTTACCTGATCCTCCCCAGCTGCCTTCCCCCTTTGCATATCTCCCAAGGCTTTCTTTACTTCTTCCGGCGTTACCTGTGGGATTTCGAATTCCTCTAGACTATTTTCTCTTCCATTATCGTCGTGGGTGGCACTGGCACGGTATAAATCTCTATAGAACTCCTCAGCCACTTGTACTATCTCATCCATATTAGTAATGATATTGCCGGCTGTGTCTCTTAATGCATGCATCTGATTCTTGCCAATTCCTAGTTTCTTCTTCACTGTTTTTAGGCTTCCTCCGTTCCTGAGAGCATGTTCAATTCTATCCATATTATACTTCCTTATGTCAGCTGTCTTACGCTTGTTGATTAACTTCGAAAGTTCTGCCAGTTCTATTCTAGCTGTAGGGTTAGATGCTTTCATACATTGGCATTTCTTGATCAGATCTTTCGTCTCCTGCGATAGTTTACTGGTATCCTGCCTAACGGAGTTACCACCGACTTCCATTGCACACTCCTTAATGATGTCCACAAGATTGTCGTTCATTGCTTCAACACTAAGGTCCTCTTCCTGAGTTAAAGCCGAATACCTGTTCTGTAGCTTGATCCGGAATTCCTCTATTTTCCCTCTTACTGCTAACTCATTGATCGGCTTTTTATGTACCAGTTTCTTCCGTTCCCTTCTCAGGTCTAGGCTAATTCGAGTTCTTACCATCCTGTGGTCACTGCAGCGCACCTTGCCGAGCACGTCCACATCTTGTATGATGCCAGGGTTGGCGCAGAGTATGAAGTCTATTTCATTTCTAGTCTCGCCGTTCAGGCCCCTCCACGTCCACTTTCGGCTATCCCGCTTGCGGAAGAAGGTATTCATTATCCTCATATTATTCTGTTCCGCAAACTCTACTAATAACTCCCCCCTGATATTCCTAGTGCCTATGCCATATTCCCCCACTGCCTTGTCTCCAGCCTGCTTTTTGCCTACCTTGGCATTAAAGTCACCCATTAGTATAGTGTATTTGGTTTTCACTCTACCCATCGCCGATTGCACGTCTTCATAGAAGCTTTCGACTTCCTGGTCATCATGACTGGATGTAGGGGCGTAGACCTGTACAATCTTCATTTTGTACCTCTTATTAAGTTTCACAACAAGACCTGCCACCCTTTCGTTAATGCTATAGAATTCCTGTATGTTACCAGCTATGTTCTTATTAATCAGGAATCCGACGCCTAGTTCCCTTCTATCTGCTAAGCCCCGGTAGCACAGGACGTGCCCGCTTTTTAGCACTGTATATGCTTCTTTTGGCCTCCTAACTTCAAAAGTATCTTTATGAGACAGGAATCACGCGACTCGTTAGTCAGCAGGGCAAATGCCTAAATGCTTATGGCAACTACTTTTGAATAAAGTACCACATTTGTCACATATTCGCATTGGCTCACTTTCATTTGACTCGCCCTCGTATATTTTGCAGAACTCCTGCTTTTTATATGTGCTCTCTACTGCGAATATAATTTCCGTGCAATTACTCACAATGCATGACCGTTGACAGCTGCTTCTGCGCAACAGATTGGAACAAAGGACAGCATCACTGAGATTTTTCCCTGCCTGTTGCATATGCACAAAAATGTAAAGAAGGTTCTTGAATGACAAAGCTTCATTAAAATATTTGTCCTCAACTTGTTCATGTCACGGCCTTTACATTTTTAATATTAGCGGCATGCACTGCTTAGCTGGTTTCAAACTGATATAGTTTTAAAGTTCGTGTGATATTTTCTTTATTTATGAAATTGACAAGAAATATGGAAGCATTGATATCAGTTATTTCGGGCACAACTTTTGGGACATACGAGTGTACTTTTTTATGAAAAGATACATATTGTACTTGTCTTGGCAGTGCATAACGTTCAAAAATTCGTTTGCAGCATCTCTGGCAATGGCAATGCAGTTATTGTTGATGTATTTTATCCCTCAACAAATTCTATGAGGGGGAGGCCGAGCTGCAACCCCCAACCGAAACTTCTGGCTATGCCACTGCAAGCAGGGTGGTATTTCTTGTCGTTGCACCAGCTCAACTTCTCGAGAGAGTGTTGTCATAGCAATCACACAACCAACCATATGCGACACAGCCGAGTCGCTTGTCACTCACTTGGAACTACTCTGCATGACCATGACGACATCTGGAAACAGGACATCGCGGTTCTTCTCACACATGCCATCTGCATCGTAGGTGACCTTGCCCGCATAGTGATGCACGATAAATCCAGTGCCGCCAGTCAGTTGGAAATGCGGGTGGTTGCCAATTTGGTTCGAGAGCTTGTGGCATAGGTGTGCGTCCACTCCTTCACTTGTGGCATGCATCGTGGCACAGATGTCATCAAGCACCGAGAACACTCCCGGGGGAACCTGTCAAGTGAACCAGTGAATTAGAACAGAGAACAAAGGTTTCAAGGTAGTGAAACAAAGGGAAGTGGAAAACAACACTGCATTTGTGCATTCTGAAATGAACAATCTTCTGTTGAATCAATGGCAGCATGGGCTCTGGTAAGGCCACTTAACATTAGGGACACTGAATCATTACATGGACATATGAACTAGTCAGACTCATAAAAGCTGCATTATAAAATTTGAAGAAAGAAACAACAACCTCACAAACGTTTTCAGATTCTGTTACTGTGCACCTGTAGCTCTAACTTTAGGAGGTGACACTTGCTCGTTTGGCACACGACAATACTGTCTAGGGTCTAAAACAATCACAACTAAATAATAACTGCAGAATATTTAGTTCGGAATTTTTTTGACGGTAATTTATTATTTCTGAGGAACAACAAAAAGAATTTAGCCAGCTTTTAGATTATACAACGATTACCAAATTTGAACCACTAAGTAGAAACTAGAGTTACTACACCTTATTTTACTTCTACAGTGTTCTAATGTGTTATAAACAGTGCAGCACAAATTAAGAAGGCAAGCAGAATTAACCGAAAATACGGGAAGCACAGTGCAGTTTTCTCTTGTGTGTCTTGTTTGCACAACGCTGTATATTCAAGCTAATATCTCAGAAGTTTGTGGATTCAGCTTTCTAATGCATGCAATGAAGTACGTTACCTTGCTTTCAATAAGGTCGCAGACAACCTTGTTGTTGAAGTAGTCAATAGCTTTCCACTGGATTCCTTCTTGAACATACTCTTCCTGGATAGCAAGAAATTTATTTAGCCACACGAATACGCGCCGGGAAATCCTTTCGACAACAGTGAATGCACTGCATGTGCGAACACGTGTTTTACACAAGACTAGAAACGAAATATATGAAAGCATATCCACATGCTACTGACATAATCCACTTGCAAAGCTCAAACCTCACAGTAAGAGTCACTGCACAAGAGCAAGACACCGAAGACGTTATAATGAAGACGGGAATCAGCGGTATTTATAGATTTAATTAAGAAAGTATAACGTAAAAGAAAGTAATACATCACCTGTTCAGCTTTCAGCGTTAGTTCGATGAAAATCTGCTGGAGCTTCTCGTTCACGTAATTGATGCAGAATTGCTCGAAACCGTTCCGTTGAAAAATTTCAAAGCCGTAGATGTCCAAAATGCCGATGTTGAGCTCGCCAGCTGTGGTCTGCATGGCATTGTTGATGATCTGCGCCGGGCGGCAGGACGAAACAAATCAAACAGATACATAATGAAGTCCACGGAAGCAGCTTTCACTCCACTTTACTAAAAAATTACTTGGGCTTCAAAGGTTTCGCCCATCAGTCAGACATCAGCAGCCGACGATCTGCTAGCTACATCAACAACTAATGTGGCGCCACTTTCGACGTTAAAAATACTGTTCACCAAATCAAATTACTTATTTCATTAATTTTTTCAATAAATAGAATAATTTTATTGTTATATATAAATTATTTTTGATAACTTTAGCGTACTATTATATTATGTTTGTGGCGACCTCTAGAATATCAAATGAATTTTGTGCTCAGCTTTAGGCCTAACAAAGACTGGACGATTATGGCGCGCCAACTTCGCAGCATGGTAAACAAGTTGCGTCTTGTGGTTCATTACCCCGTGCGCTTTGCATATATTCTTGTTTTTGTGTAGTGAGAGACTTTTGCAGCTCCCCCTAAGATATGTGGTCTCTGCGTCACGTGGAAACGAACAACGTGTGCTACCGTCTCTTGTGCGAGGGAGAATTCACGGTGGGTCGCAAGGGCGCGGACATTTTAATTGCAAACGATGCATCGATCAGTCGGGAGCATGCTGTACTATCTGTTGCTCCCTTGCCCGAAGATCGCCTCGAAGATGTTTCCTTCGTACCCCTACTTCGAGTGAAGGACCTTGGCTCCAAGTACGGAACGAGCGTCAACTCGAGAGAACTCGGTAAATCCGATGAAACCGCTCTGAGAGAAGGCGACATCGTAACTTTCGGAAAGCTCGGTAGCAAGTACAAGGTGTGCTACAATGCTCCATATGTGGTGGTTACTTCTTGTCTGTCGACGCCAGAAAAAGAACGTCTCAAGGTTACGTTGAAGAAAATTGGGGCCCGACTCAAGCCCGAGTGGTCCAATTGTTGCACACACGTCGTGATGACCGCCATTCGCCTCACGATGAAGACGACGGCCGCCCTGCTAGCTGCGAAGCCTGTGGTGACACCAGATTTTTTTGCAGAAGTGCAGAACCGCGTACAGCGCCAAGACCTAACCGACGTTGACCCGGCGGCGTTTATACCGGACGTCACGGAAGAGTGCCTGACGTTATCGAAGGAGACGTTCGGCTGCAACGAAGCTCGCAAGAGCGTGTTCTCCGGAAAGACGTTTTATTTCCTGACTGAGAAGCAGTACAAGTCGCTAGGCGAACTTGTGGTATCGGGCGGCGGCCGAGCGGAGTTGGTGCGCAACCCCGGTCGACCGACGCCCGAGCTCATAGCTGAAGGCAGCTGTGTGATTAAACCCAGTGACGGCAACGAAACGCCCGTGTGCCGCTACCTTCTCAAAAACAAGTTGCGTTCCTTGTCTGCTTCGGACGTGGGCATGGCGGTCATCTACTGCTCGACAGACAAATTCTGTAACCCTCGCAACAGAATGGTCAATGTGTTGTGGGGCGACGACATGCTATCGACTCAAGCGCAATCGCAGGAAGAGGTGTGCGCGCCGGATACCGAACCGTCGCAGCAGGGCGTGGTCCCAAGGCGTTACGAACTTTCAGGCGCACCGTCCACATCTAGAATCATTCCCGAGAGCAGGTTGTGGAGCACGTCAGCTTCTGGCATTGGGAGCAACCTCGATCTTTTATTAGACGCTAACACGGGAACAACAACTGTTAGTGAACAGGCTCGGGGTTTGCTGACACCACTGAAGGAATCACCACTCAAAAATCGTTTGGCTGAAGAGCCCTCAACACCTATGACACCACTGAAGGAATCACCACTCAAAAATCGTTTGACTGGAGAGCCCTCATCACCTAAACGGTCGCCCCGCAAAATAAGGAAGAAAGATGCACAGGGGACCCTCCCCTTAGAGTGCTACTTTGGCAGGCAGTCCCAAAAGAGGAAAGACGACACTCTGGAAGAAAGTGCAGCAAAGGTACCTAGGTTGGACCCAGCATCCAATGAAAATTATAAAGAGGCCGAAGTTAAACAAGAGGTACTTACACCACCATCACCTGAACAGCAGGAACTAAGTGTCAGTTTAGCTGATGAGGAGCAAAGTATGGAAGCTGATGTGGCGGAATCTTTTCCAAGTACTTCACACTGGGCTCCAGTGCCCTCACAAGAACCACTATCTCAGTCGGGGAATAGGAAGCAACCCAACACCAAGCCATGTGATGCTTCATTGGAGCCTTCTGTCAATGACAGCCACAACGTAGAGGACCTCATGGTTGAAACAAGCAAAGTCGTCGTTGAGTTCGCAGATTTGGTTCTGCGCAGTTCTCGGTCAGTCGCGCCAACGCAAGAATCGCTGTCGACGCTGGGAGTGCGGAACTTTAAGCGATTTCGAAAAGCTCACCAAGCACACCTAGTTGGTCTGCCGAAGATTATTGGTGGGCCTGACCTAGAAGTTTATGTTCCTGTTATGCCTGGACAAGAGTTTGAGGATGTTGAAGCAGAGTCTGATGACCTCGGCCACTTGTTTGACTATTGCCCAGACAACTCAAAGAGAAGGCGCCTAGTCTGATGTACTTTTAGGTGAAATTTTGACACTGTATAAGATGGGAAATATCACCTGGTTTTGCTATTGTTGCATTTCTTATTGCTTGTAAGTTTGATGTGGAGGTGTGATGAAAACAATATTGAGCTTGCCAGCTCTAGTAAAATTGCATAACTGCATTACCTAATGTTGAAATGGCTAGGATCTTTTGAGCATGTGCCTGCATGGCCCACAGTGGTACATTAAGAAAGCAAACACAAACTACAAAAGTTAGGTAAACATCTTGGTTTCTACCGGGAGATTGTTAACCCTCCTCACTTTCGTGGTCTGTTTTAGTCGTCTTTATAGTGCATTTTTCTGACCTAATGGCGTACCATCTTGCTCTTGACTTCATGCTCTATAGCAGCATCCATCCTCCTTTCAAACCTTTCATTAGTCATCACTTCAGTGTTTCACAACTCTGGAAGCAGCTCAGGGCGATCCGTTCAGTATGAACGGATCAGACTGCCACTCATTCTGTTGAGACATATTGTAGCCTGCACTATCTTGTTAAAGGTGTGCTGTTACTGCCAGTAGAGAGTTTGTGGTATGTAAGTAGGACAGTTAGAGCTGTAACATTGGAAGGAAACACCATGGTAAAAAAGTTGTTGCTAATGCAGAAGGCAACTGCTATTTAAGCTGGTACTGCTAAGTAGGAAATCGGTGCAACTTGGGTGACTCCTGTGCTCTGTGTTCAGGCCCTTCCAGTTCAAGCTTCTAATGAAAAGTTTGATGGCAACAACTTGAAGGGACAACTTGAAGATAAAGTCAACCACTGCCCACCGTCTAATGAGGCCTTGCAACATACTTCCTTGAAACCTCAAAGAACGCTGGAATAAGTGTGATGTGCCTTGACAAGTCAAAGATGCTAGTTTTAACCACTATTCTGATATATATTTTTTTCTTGCTTTACATAAAGTAATGTAGCCTAAGAGTGAGTGTCTACAAAGTCTACCAGCGTAAATGCTGTGGTAAATTAAGTTGTGCGATGTGTGTTTGTATAAATCTTGTTTGGCACAAAAATGTTTTTATCACGTGTTGGGCTAGTTAATTGTTGGGTTTGGACGTACTTAATTTAAGATTGTGCAATTTTGTCTTTTTACATGAACAGTGGCCAAGTAGTTCAAGGCTATTACTGGCATTCTATCTATCTTCCTAGAAGGCATGCTGAAATTCATGGGTGTTGCTTTGACTCAGAATTTTCTTAACATTTGTATGGACACAGATAAGACAAGATGACCTAACTTAAATTTCTTGAAGGGGGCGGGGGTCTTTATCACTTTGACAGTGTTTTGTTTTATTAGGATTTTGAAGCTCATGAGATTGAATGCTTCAAGGTGTAGCTAATTTGTGGCTTGTATATGTAATTTTCTCCCTATTGCTTTGAGCATCAAGGAGCATGTGTACAATTGCTTGTGAAACTTAAAGTCGTTTCTCTCATCACCAAAGCATGCAAGCTCTAGAATGTTGGAGCTAGGGTAGCTGGTTTACAGTGACTCCACTATTATAGTCCAATGTTGCTTCACGCTTACCCTCCTGTACTTTTTTAATGCCTGCCTCATGAGACTGGAACTTGCAATCACTTAGAGGGCATCACTTTTTTAGTATTCACAGCTTATGGGGCATAGTCAGGGCAACGTCAAATTTCTTTACTTTTCACATCACATGGAAGCAAAGGTGTTGTGGGAGTGGCAACTGTCATTGCGAGAATCGTCTGCTCTGGTAATGTCTGGTAACTTTACACCACCACATTGGACCACTGGCTGCCATACATTTTGGAGCAACTGGGCAGGCATTATAAAATATACAGGAGGCTATCCTTCAGATCAGTGTTGATGAGTGTAGTGCTAAAACAAAGTAGCTGGCACATTGCAGTGAGGAGAATGGTAGCCTTTGCATTTTGGCTACATACTATACTCGTGCATAAACCAAAGCACACTGCCCTGCTTTAGCTCCATTGTTTTGCATAGTTTATCTGCTCAAAAGCAGCCACAGTGGTAAAAATACAGTATAGTAGCATAGTGGCTTATCTGGAGCACCATGTAAAAAAAAAAAATGACAGCTCATCCCATGCCGTCCTTGCTCATATGGGACGTCTGTTCCAAGATTGCCTTAGGTTGCTTTACCTTGCAGTTCATGTTGAGTCATTTTTACTCATTTCCAGATTGAAACTACTAGTCTGTTCTGATAATGCAAGTGTCATATTTCATTCATTAAACCAAACTGATCAGAGCTACTGTGCCTGGTTTCATCCAATGAGGAGGATAGAAGGAAACAAGCGCAAGGGGGACACTTACATCGACGAGGCGGTCAAAGATGCGTGTGTACAATGCCTTGGCCCAGGCATCACGGATGTAGTTGGCCTGCTCAACATTCTGTTGCATCTCTATGCTCTCCGAGTGGGTGCCCCACTTGGAGTCAAGCACACGGCTTGTCAATTTCTTGGCCAACTGTGCAGTCTCCAGGCCCAGCAGGTAGGCTGGAAATTCCAGGTCTGCATACAGGTCAAGGGTACACACAATCGGAAGGGTTACTACTGCGTTCTGTCTCTTTGCTATAGCTGATCGGCTTAAAGTGCCAATATGGCAGAGTTTTGTGTGTCCAGAAGAGCACCCTAGGTCAGTTGGTGGCACATAGGCTAAATGGATGTTCAAATAACTGACAAAATCGATAGAGGACATAGTTTATATTTCTAAATGTTTCTGGGCTCCATATGTATCGGTGAATTAATCTCAACTTTGCAATGAATTCCACATCTTCAATGCTGCAGTTTCTAGACCGATTTCACAAAGAGTTTCACTGTACCACTACTTCCACAAAGCATGTCAGCAGTAGTATAGTCGTTAGTGGGCTTAAAGGGGCACTAAAGCAAAACAATAAATCAGTTTAGACTAATGAAGCATTGCTTGAGAACCCTGCAGGCAGTCATTTCAAAAAAGTAGTTTGATTATTAGATGAGAAAATGAAGGTCCAAGTATCAGTATTTGAATTTCGCGCCGGTACGTCAGTGTGACGTCGGGGATTACAAAGTATGTTTTCGCATTTGGGCCGCGTTGGCTGAATAAAGGTTCCCGAAACTTGCCATGTTTAATATTTGGTTCCTTTGGAACACAGTGTACTCAATCTTTACCGCTATATATAATTAGTAGGCCCTAGAATATGCCGTCAAAATCCAAGACGTCACAGCCCCCAGGTGCGGGAACTTCAGTAGGCGTCGCCACCCGTATTTCGTTCTTGAGCTTTTTCTGGCTTAATAAATGTCTTATCGTTTTAAGAGTGGGGTGAGCCAAGCCATGCATAACCTCGCAAAACTTAGCAAAAACCGGAACTAGCTCCGCTGTGACCTAGCCTTGCACAACTAGTGCAAACTGCCCGCATTTTTTATTTTTTTTTGTGGCAGATACACTTTGTGGCCGACAGTTTGTTCATGCCATTGTAATGGTTACTGGCGTCTGTATTCAATAAAGAAATAGAAGCTCCGCAGAAAAAAGCCTGCTCTAGCGGGTGCCGCACAATAATAGCATCCTCTGTTCCTATTATGACTGATGATAATTTATTGGCATTTCCTTCAAAACGGCGCGGTGACAAGTAGTCACCTGGCTTGCTTGAGCTAATTAGATAATCTATACATTTTAATCGAGTCTAACGTTTCGTCTCTATCTCTATAATCTTTTCTCTCTTCCTTAAAACCTCTATATCTACCTTGTATAGTTGCCTATGCCTCTAACCAATATGGTCTAATCAATCCGTTCCCTGCTTTTTTTCTATCAATACTACTTACATTCCTTGCTTACCTCAACTACTGACCGGTTAATGCTTCTATCTCTTTTAAATTCCTAGGCTTCTGTAAGGTGGACGTTTCCTATGGACCTTGCGTGGTGAATACATCGCATTCGATTAGAATGTGCCGAGTTGTCCCGGGACTTTTGCTGCAGCAGACGCATGCCTCATTCTGGCACGAATATTTGCTCCAGTATGTAGTTGTCCTTAGGCAAACAGCTGGAGCAATGCACTGCCCTTTGCATTATTGCACAGATTTTCCTTTCAAATTTCTTTCTTGCCATTCTTGTAAATCTATATGGTCTTTGCTTACGTCTTTTTTTTTTCATCCAATTTACTATCTCTGTTTCGGTGACTTTATTTTGAGCGGCTCCTGGTTGTTTATTTACTCTTTCAGTTACCCTTTACCTGGTTGCCAACTTTTTTAACCTCATCGTCCATTTCGTGTCCATGCCTTTGAGGTACAGATATTTGTGCACTCTATGCCGTCCATGTATTTTCATCCATGTTCTTGAGTATTTCTTCAAAACTAATTTTGCTCTGCGCTGCTCTGATTTAAAGAGATCCAACCCATGTCTCCCACCACTGCCTCATTTGTGGGTTTATCGTGGGCCTCCAAAGCCAACTGGCCTTAGGGTGCCTCGATACCAAGCCCAACTTTCAAGGTGGGGTCATGGTGTCCGCCGCCGTAATAATGGTTCTCACCTTCGCTGCGCCATCTTGGAGCGTGTACGGGAAACCACCGTGATTTTGTTGAAATTGTTTATATTTGCCCGAAAAAAAGGGAGTCGTAAGTCATAATTTGGTAAAAGGAAGTGTTCGGTTGTGCAATATATTTGCAAGAAAGCTTTAAACACAAAAGGGAAGGTTTATGAAGAGCTCCTGTATAAGTACATGTGAACGGAGAAATCGTTAAAGAAAGTTCTACGACCGTATGATATACGTACGCGCACAACAAACAAAAGGAAAACACGAACAAATACGCACGAACACACAAACGCGCGCGCGAACGTGCGTACTCACGCTCAATCAAAAGGCTAGCCGAAAACACGACCGCACCAGGAAGAACCAATATGGCACCTGTGCTTTCGAAATACGGCAAGGGCGAACTGTGTATGGCTTCCGAGGAGCGCCGCCCAATCTCGGAGGCCACTTATTGTGTCGATGGTTTTCTTCACTCTGAACGGCGGCGCAGCTATCGGGTGTTGTGCCATTACCACAAGCCCGGATTCCGAATCTGCAAGATGCAGAATTTATCCTGCGAGCGCCCAAATTCTCCCTTGAAAAGTCAAGATGCTGAGCCGTCAGGCAGCGGTGTCCTGCGGGAGAAGCATCGGCAGGCAACGTGTTCAGACGTGTCGGCGAGTGCCAGACAGCCCGGCGCCGCACCTCCCTTTGCCTGGAGGTCACCGCGCGCGCGAACTTTGAACCGGGTGGCCAGCGCGGTCGCTGGTTGGACCCCTCGGACGACCGCCGAGTGCTGACTTTGTATTGGGCCGTTTGAGTGACAATGGTTCCTCGGGGATTATAAAAGGCCGGACGCGGCCGCCTCGAAAACAGGATCCGCCGACCCACCGGGAGACAGTGTCGCTCCCGACTGGGGTGAGATGTGTCACGCGTTTTCGCCGGACGTCGCCGTGCGGGAACAGTCGCGTTTGTGTGTGAGCTCTCGGCCCCAGTGCCGATCCGATCTTGTCCTGTACAATGACCTGTATATAATGTATAAAATTCCTTTCGTTATTCTCATCGACGCCTGGCTCGGAGTCTTCGCTACCAACGCTCTGTCACGAAACGGGTGACGAGCGCTACGGGACCACAAAGTCGTAATAGTGGTGCAGCGGTGCAAAGTCGTAACAGTGGTGGCAGCGGTGGGATACCGGGACCGATCAGGGTAACTTGAGTGGCGAGCAGTCACGGGAGAGGCATAGCTCGGAGGCTGGCCTAGGCGAGCGGGTCCTGGAAGTGAGTGGGAGTGACACGTGCAGTGCTAGCCGCGATTTGGACGCGACGCCGCAGTTAGGCGACGCGGGCTCCACACTCGCTCCGGTTTCCGCCAGCCGGCAGGAGCAGGCTGCAGTTGAAAGAGAAAGTCTGATTCGCGAGCAACAGGAAGGCTGTTCATTAGCCGATCTGAGGAAGAGCGTCAAACGGGGAGTGAAAAAAAAAGAGGGTTTCATTTGGCAAGGAATCTGGCTTATTGTACCGCCGCTACACGGATAAGCAGGGTCGCAAATATAAGCAGCTTCGGATTCCGCGAAAATATCGCCGAGAAAAATGAATGACCTCATTTGCTTCCTCAGAAGTATGTTTTCGGTCCAAGTGATTTCAAGGGGACCATTCTATTTGTCATTATTATTGTTGATTATTAATTGTCCTGATATTTTTGTGTGTTGATTTGAAAACTGGTTGTTTGATCCTTGTGTACCAGATCGTACACCTGCCTCCTTGTTGCAGCGGGAGAAAAAGGGGGGGGATAGCAATTTAGTTAGATTGATTTGGATTATGGCCTTGTCTGGTGTTTGACGGGAGACAGAGGGCACTTGTTCGTTTTAGGTGTTGCCTTTTGCCGGTCGGTTTTGCAAGCTGCAGAACGACCAACCGGGACCAGTGGCGAGAAGCAAGGGCTTAGGAACGACCCGAGCGGAGCTGGTCAATGTGCCTTGGCGACAGCGCGGTGAGCAGAGCTCCTGTCCTGGCGAGTCGGACCTGGGCACGTGAAGTTACCTGGCGTCCCGACACTGGACGTGAACTTGGACGAGCCTGACGAACGTACGCGCCTGGCATCCGAGCCACGTGGAGGCAGCTCGTCTTCCCGGCGCCTTATCTGAGGGCGGGGATGCTGTTGTGCCATTACCACAAGCCCGGATTCCGAATTTGCAAGATGCAGAATTTATCCTGCGAGCGCCCAAATTCTCCCTTGAAAAGTCAAGATGCTGAGCCGTCAGGCAGCGGTGTCCTGCGGGAGAAGCATCGGCAGGCAACGTGTTCAGACGTGTCGGCGAGTGCCAGACAGCCCGGCGCCGCACGTCCCTTTGCCTGGAGGTCACCGCGCGCGCGAACTTTGAACCGGGTGGCCAGCGCGGTCGCTGGTTGGACCCCTCGGACGACCGCCGAGTGCTGACTTTTTATTGGGCCGTTTGAGTGACAATGGTTCCTCGGGGATTATAAAAGGCCGGACGCGGCCGCCTCGAAAACAGGATCCGCCGACCCACCGGGAGACAGTGTCGCTCCCGACTGGGGTGAGATGTGTCACGCGTTTTCGCCGGACGTCGCCGTGCGGGAACAGTCGCGTTTGTGTGTGAGCTCTCGGCCCCAGTGCCGATCCGATCTTGTCCTGTACAATGACCTGTATATAATGTATAAAATCCCTTTCGTTATTCTCATCGACGCCTGGCTCGGAGTCTTCGCTACCAACGCTCTGTCACGAAACGGGTGACGAGCGCTACGGGACCACAAAGTCGTAATAGTGGTGCAGCGGTGCAAAGTCGTAACACGGGGCAACCTAACCTGCGCTCTTCGAGCTGATGGGTGGGCACAAAGATGTACAGAAGGCTAGGGACGCTATGATTTGTACTATGCGAAACGCGCGTAGCCCTGGAGATCGAAAGGGAAATTGTGTATTCTAGAATAATAAGATAATATAATTAAATGGGTTGAGGCCCCCCAGAAATTCACTGGATAAATCTACAATGCGGCATTCTTTTCGTCATTCCCCTCAAGTTTATCTCAATCCCAAGTACAGCGGGGGTACTATTTTGGACACTCAAATTCCGCCATATTGTCAAATTCTGTAATGGTGGCATTTTGAACCAATCAGAGGCAACCAGAGGGCTGCTATGGCTTCTCTGATTGGCCAAAGATGCCGCCATTACTAAATTTGACAGTATGGCAGAATTTGACAATGTCCAGAATCGCACCAAAGGAGAGCGGCGTGGACTACTATCATCATGGTGACCTCCGAGCCGCTCAACGTAGTCACTGATATGATCGGCCCAACTCCGCATGTCCACCGCTCGATCGTGACGTGGCTCGGCAGCAGCTAGGAATGGAACAAATTAATGAGCACTTGCTTAAGGCAGAGGCGGATCCAGGATCGCATCAAGGGTGCTGAAGCCACTCACACACACACATAAAAAAAGGAGGCAATGGGAAGGTGTGGACGCTGCAGCTAACCTTGGTAACATAAATATGCGTTCACTGTAGTCTAGGGCACGCTCCACTGCATGTTTAATTCCGTCAGCACACGAATGTTCCGCAGTTCATGTATGCAAAAACCAACAAATGCGTATAAACAAACGTAAAAAAAAGTACCGACATTTATATGGCGCTGCGAAGAGGGAGAGGGGGGTAGCAGGGCCCTTCCACCTGGATATGCCATGGTGCCTAAAGGTCGCGTGGCTCCTCCGCCCTACTTCGAAATTAGATCTTTGAGTGTATTGGACGCAAGGGAAAACGGGCCGTGCACGAAGAGGCATTTCGGATTTGTCGACCTAAGCAGTTGCCAACAGATCACGCCGCCTTTCTGCCCTTTAAGCAGAATGACTTGCGGAAAGTACAGGTGCTTCAGCTGTGCGCTAAGTAAGTTGAATCTGAGGGCAATTTTCCCCTAGTTCTTCCTGCGAAAGCTCTTGTGTGCAGCACGTCCCTTAAATATTCAGCGCCGGACAACGACGCGGGGTTCGGGCCATTGCACATTGAACCTGATTACTGCCAGCAAGCAGTGTGGCTGACCGTACAGACTCCCCAAGGACGCAAGCTCGACCACCAACTCTGCACCGATGCCTTCTTGGTTCTTTTGCGCCACTACAGTGTATGGCACTACTGCTCGCTTCGGCCGCTGCAAGCGTTCGTACACAATCTGGGCGAAATACGCGAAATCAGCGAAGAAAGTATGGAGGAGAATGTCAATTTTGAAAGAGCCAAGACCGCGGTATAGCTCGAGGTGGTTTCCCGCCTATACTGCGGGCTCGGGAGGTTCGGGAGAATGGCCACCCAGATCAACAGGAAAACTGCGATACCCTTCCCATTATATAAACATTTCATGAAGTGCCTAGAGAGCTGTTGCTTGCTTCGTAGTTTCGCTGCATACGTCTGGCTTCGTAGCATGCTGTTACGAGACGACTCCTCAACGATCATTCCACACTGCTTTTTTTTGTCGTCGTCGTAGTTCAGACATCAATTTATTAGGGCGCATTTCTGTCATTAACACCGTCATTATCACATACTGCATGACGAAGATCTCTTCCACAGAGCTTCAATTACTCCTGTTCGGGATGAACTGTATCTAACAAATGCGCCGCACATTTACTCATCTTAAATCTCATCGGGCAGCTTCATGCGCTTTTTCGTTTCCCGAAGTACAGCAGAGGCCATATAGGCGCAGATAATGATGGGATGCTCAGTAATATATTTGCGATGTGGTGAAGAAGGGCAGTTACATAAATGATACATTTTACTAAAACCGATTCCCCAGATATGGCAAAAATATTTGCTCAAGAATAAATGGGCCTCCTTTGGAGTATATGACTTCATTATAACAATTTCGTGCGTCCAGTTGAACCAGGGGTGTGCAATAAAAAAAAAACGTGCGCAGCTTACACTAGTGCACATGGTGCAAGGCTGGAGTGGAGATTGTGAATACCAGCTTTTACATGGCTTGCCTAAGTTGTTTGTAGGTTTTGCGAGGTTTTGGTAGGCTTGGCTAAGTTGTTTCTACCCGCCGTGGTTGCTCAGTGGCTATGGTGTTGAGCTGCTGAGCACGAGGTCGCGGGATCGAATCCCGGCCGCGGCGGCCGCATTTCGATGGGGGCGAAATGCGAAAACACCCGTGTACTTACATTTAGGTGCACGTTAAAGAACCCCAGGTGGTCCAAATTTCCTCAGTCCTTCACTACGGCGTGCCTCATAATCAGAAAGTGGTTTTGGCACGTTAAACCCCATAATTTAATTTTTTAAAAGTTGTTTCTATAGGTTTTGCGAGGTTATGGTAGATTTTCGAGCCGTCGCAGGCCGGGATCGCTTTCTCAGCGGTGTCGAGCGTTTAGGCGCCGACTCTCGCGCTCCCTGGACTGAAACTCGGGTTCCTCGACTCTACGTTGCCTCTTCTTAGCCGCAGCTTCGACGCGGTGTTCCGGATCAGCTCGGCGGCGACGCATCACTTCTCGCTTCGCAGTGCGACGCTCTTCCTAGTAAGCCGCTTCTTCTTCGGGCGTCCGGACTGTCTTGGGTCTTCCAGGAAGAGCGCTGTACTGCCAAGCGAGAAGCGATGCGTCGCCACCGAGCTGATCCGGAACAGCACGCCGGAGTTGCGACTGAGAAGAGGCGACGCCGAGTCGAGGATACCGAGTTTCAGTCCAGGGAACGCGAGAGTCGGCGCCTGAACGCTCGACGTCGCCGAGAAAGCGATGCCGGCCTGCGACTGCTCGCCTGTGACGTCACAACTCCGCCCTACGCGCGTGGGGTGCGAGGTGGTTACGTGGCTCGGTGCTCTCGCAGGTGACCCGGTTGTTAGCGCGAGGCGGCGCACAGCTGGGCTGAGTTTTCTGGTAACGCTCCACGGCGGAAGTAAAAGCTTAAACAGCTCTGCTGTTAAAAGTTACACGTCTATTTCTTCATCATTTGGAGACACTATATACCAGGGGTGGCCTAACTGGGGCTTGCGACACTCTAGCATGAGCTTTGTCTGCTAAGTGCCTTCATTTCAGTTTTGTGCTGTTCATTTCTACTGCGAAGTGTGATAAGACATCCGAGTTGCTCTCGATGCTGCAGCTATTAAAGCGAAGCTTTATATGACTAGGCGAAACGAAAATTCGTCTGTCCGCGCCTGTGTACAGAAAACTATCATCATCAGCAATGGCTCGAGCGTCGTCGTCTTCCTCCCCAGCTCTCTCGTTGGCGCCCCTTGGCCACTGTTGTGCCATTACCACAAGCCCGGATTCCGAATCTGCAAGATGCAGAATCTATCCTGCGAACGCCCTAATTCTCCCTTCACAAGACAAGATGCTGAGCCGTCAGGCAGCGGTGCTCTGCGGAGAAGCATAGGCGAGCAGCGTGTTCAGACATGCACACAAGTGCCAGACAGCCCGGCGCCGCACCTCCTTTTGCTTGGACGTCACCGCGCGCGCGAACTTGAACCGGGTGGCCAGCGCGGTCGCTGGTTGGACCTCTCGGACGACCGCCGAGTGCTGACTTTGTATTGGGCCGTTTGAGTGACAATGGTTCTCGGGGAGTATAAAGCTGCGAGGTGGCCGCCTCGAAAACAGGATCCGCCGACCCACCGGGAGACAGTGCCGCTCTCGACTGGGGTGAGATGTGTCACGCGTTTTCGCCGGACGTCGCCGTGCGGGAACAGTCGCGTTTGTGTGAGCTCTCGGCCCCAGTGCCGATCCAATCTTGTCCTGTACAATGACCTGTATATAATGTATAAAATCCCTTTCGTTATTCTCATCGACGCCTGGCTCGGAGTCTTCGCTACCAACGCTCTGTCACGAAACGGGTGATGAGCGCTACGGGACCACAAAGTCGTAATAGTGGTGCAGCGGTGCAAAGTCGTAACACCACGTGCCCTCGGCGCCAACAGCTGCGCGGACTCGCTCGTGCCACTGATACCGCGTTTGTCCTCGTCGTCGTCTTCTACAGTTAGCTCCATTGCCGCTCCTCATTCCAGTGTGGAATTTCAATTCTCTTCTGTCTTAGTAATGGGGAGGCCGCGTTTACGGGGGTATGAGCCATAGATTAAGGGGGTATGAGGCATTCATTTTCTTACGTGACGGACAGATGTATTATTGAAGCAATTTAATTTTGAATAATCGCAAGCGGTAATGCCGGGCGGTCGCTGCTAACCACGCCACCGAGCAAACTCAAGACATCGAACGCAAGCGACAACGGTGGTCTGGGGGCACACCGTGACTGACGTCGTTTTCTCCGTCGCAGCCGAACGTGTGTGTAACCGGATTAAGAAACACAAAGACGTAACCAATAATTGAGGAAGACTTTAATGCACCGTCGGGATTAACCCAATGATAAACACTCGGGCCGCACGCATGTTTCAGCTTCGCTGGTTAGCCATCTGTACAGAATTCTCGGGCGGTGTTTTTTTTTTTTTAATACAGCACTGATTTTCTTCAGTCACTCAATAAGCCAGTGACGGGAGGAATAGACAATGAGATCGAAAAGTATGGTGGTCAACAAGTACACACTCTGTTTTGCTACCGTGCGCTGATGACGGAGGACAAAGAATGTGGAAAGAGAGAAACGTGTGGCGCACGGACGCGAGGCTGCACTGCACAGATATACGAGCGGCGACAGCCTAAACCCATAAGCTGCAACAGAGGGAACAAAACGCAAGATAAAGGGACGCCATTTCGCCAGGAGTAAGCTTTGAGCGAAGCTATGTGCGGGATCCGCTCGAGCTGTGGGGAAACATACCTTTCAGGCTATATTAATCAACACGATCTTGAACTGTAGCGCTAAGTGACACAGACGGAGACTTCGCGCTACGATTCAAGATCCTGTTACCGTACCAACTCGCCCAACTTTCTATCCTTTTGCGTTATATTAATCAAAGCACGCAACCAAAAATGCACGTTTCTCACACTTTTTTATGCGAAGCATATTACGAGAGCTCAACCCAGCTCCTCAGGCGCGGCGGTGTCGCCTTCAATACCACGTGACACCGTGACGTCACGACAGAGGAGAAACGGGGCTCCAACTCGCGCCGTCGCTCGCGGCGTCGCGGTGGTATACATAAGCAGCTGCGCTTGCCTCTGCTAGACACTCACGAGGTGAGATGCCTCCTGGAGACAGAGCTGCTCGTTGGAATGAGAAGCGAAGGTTGCGGCGTGCTACAGAGACTGATTTTCTAGGTGGCTCTGGCTCAACTCTTGCAAGATGGGCTGGGTGGGAATCGAACCAGGGTCTCCGGAGTGTGAAACGGAGACGCTACCACTGAGCCACGAGTACGATGCTTCAAGGCGGTACAAAAGCGCCTCTAGTGAATGCGGTGTTGCCTTAGAAACGAGCTGTTTCTAAAGGCTCGTTTATAGTCCGACGTTATCGGCGCGCGGGCGAGCGTCGTTCGCGGTCAGTCACGCTACGTCGGTTGCGCTGCGCCAGCCGAGATGCCATCCCCTCTATTGGCGGCGAGGAGTTACGGAGTCGCCCTCTATCGGAAGCGCCTCGATGCCGTAGTATGAGGGATCACGTGACGCGCTCCTCATAGGTTTTGCTGTCAGCGCTCACTGAAAACACCACGCGCGAGCTCTCCCGGACATTTCTGTAAGTACTTTCGAAACGAGAGAAGTTTCTTACTGTCTAAATAATAATCTTGGGCAAGCTGAAAGCACACAATCGTTTACAGCCGCTATCTCTTTACCGAATACGTACAGTGAACGCCACTGCGCGCGGTCGCCGCGATGGAGTCTCCCGAACCGGCTTCTTGCGTGAAAGGTAGGTAAACGCCGAGAGCAAACTATGTGAAATGTGTTCTTATAGTGTTTGTATAACTAAATGGAGCGTAATAGAATGAAGCCTCAATGCAGCGATCGCGCAGATTCGCAGCGACCGACTGCGCGTCTGCATGATTGTCCGCGCACTGTTTCGCTTTCTCCGCGCGCGCGTTTTCGCACCGTGCCATGAGCTTTAGGCCGCAGAATATGAGCATTTGACAGTATACAGGCAACCATTGTTGCGTGGGCGCTATCAGAGCTGTTCAAAAATAATTTCATTGCAGGGACTTCGACGCCTACGGGGACTGTGATGTGCCGTCGCGACGATGCAATCTTTTTTTTCTTCTAAATTCTTTGACCTTTCATTATTCTTTCTCGAGTTGCGTCGCACTGTATGTTTATCGGCGTTCTCAGCGTGCAATTTCCCGCTGCTCCTTTTTTGTAATCCAGTGCATTAATTCATAACACAAACATGACCATATGCCATGCTTTCTTTAAATGTGCTTCTCACCGCTGCCTTTCCACTCCACTGAACTTGGCAGTATCTATAGTATCGACAAGTTCATAGACCAAACCGTCATGACATTAGTCGGGCAGCGGACTCAGGCGAGCGTCTCAGTGCACGTTCTGAGAACATCGCAGACCGGGCGCCGTAGCAGAAATCTTCCTCGCGTCTGTGCTTGCTGCATACCCGAGTTGTAGCCGATGACTGCCGGTTTCATGTTTCGCGAGCCAAGCTTCACACAGCTTCTTGTCCTGCGGCTACGTGTGAATAAGGCCGACACCGGCCTCCGTTACGTGCGTCCGGCCCTGCGGCACCGAGCAGTAGCCTACCATGCTGCGCGCCTTCAAAGGCAGCCACTACCTATTGTAGTGCTTTCAAGCGTTGTAAAGGAGACACTCGAAGCGGGAAAATTTCGCCACTAAATGAAAACCGCAGCGTACGAGGGAATTTAAACTCGTTTTCAGCTCGCTTCGGCGCGCCCGAAGCAGCCGACGCGGCCGCTATGTCCACGTGATCCCTCCTAGCACGTCACGCCGACGGTGGCGCCAGCTTTTCCAGTGGTGGAGCTCGAGGCCAATACTTAACGCGCGCGCCGTAGGCTGCTATCTCCAGAGCATGCGCAGAAGGTTCGCCAAGTCGCGCGCCGTCCGCAAAAGCCGTCTGCGGAGTTGTGTTGGCGCCTTTTTCTTCGCACGCAATGCATTGTGGGTCGACGCAGTCGGCGGCGCCGGCGTGCAAATGCAGCAGGAGCCGAATCTGCGCAGGGCCCGTCGGGGCGCGCTGGCAGCCGCCGGTTACGTCGGCGCTGCAGTGCGTCGGACTATAGAAGGAGTCGTTTTCGCCAACGTAACGTAGCGTGCGCGAGCGCGCGCGCGCGCGCGCGTTACGTCGGACTATAAACGGCCCTTAATTAGGCTCAGGCGTGCGTCGCTTGCTCAGGCGCACATTTCGTTGCCGCGCCGAACGATGCGTTGCTCGACGCTCACCGCGTCCAATGCGGGGCGCGTAGTCGCTGCGCCGTAGCCCATTGTCTTACACCCCTTGGCGGGTCGACGGGAACGCTGTCGCGTTCCACTCTTGAAGGCGAAGCAGAGTAACGCATGAGTTCTTTCTTCGTCTAGCCGAACCAAATATAGCCAAGCAACAGCAGTTCACCAGGCTAAACAGTGGTTCAACAACTAAAATAAAGGCTACTATGCTTCGCATCCTGGGCTTAACCTTAGCTAAGCCACAGCCATTTTTTTTCTTTACCTTCCCTGCAGCGCTGGCACGGAAACTCGAAGCCGAAGCCCATTAGCGCGCAGTGATTGGCGACGCGGACTTTCATCTTGTCCGGGGCACAACGTCAATACATTTTGCGCTGTCAAGGGACCGACGGCAGTCCGATCTTTCTGTCGATTCGTTTGCTTTGTCCGCCGCTGTCTCGACACTAGTTCGCATCGCATAAATCACCGAACGGCACTGTCCGGGACAACGCCTTCGAGCCGATCGCGCGGCGGCGCGCACTTGCCTCCTTCGCCACCTCCGAAGAGCCAGAGAGAGCCATTAATTACCGCCGCGGCCGCACCCGGCGCGTAGGGCAGGCCACCAATGCGACAGTGCCAAGACCGCGGCTCAATGTCTCGTTGGAACCTCGCTTCTTCTCGGCTCTTTGCTGAGAGCGCGTGTAAGCCGTCGTGTGCCTGAGGGAAAAGGGGGGTTGGGAGTTCGCGACAGAACGAACGTGTGCAGCGGCCAGTGCTGTTGCTCGGCCCGTGGATGAAACAAACAAAAGAAAGATCCAGCGGCCGTTGCTTTTGCTAAGCGAACACGTCTCGCTCACGAGCGCAGCAGGGACCGTTCTGCGAGAGGCGAAAGCAAGTGTTCACGTGACGCGCGTCGTTTGTTCGCCTCTCGGAAATTGGGACGAGATTTTCCAAGGCTGGCAATTCATCATCATGCGGAAGAAGAGCGAGAACAGGCCTAGAACGAAGCTCAAGGCGTAGACTACAGGAAGGCATGCAACGCCCTGCGCTATAGGTGTCGCCTGTCTTCTTCCCTCGTCCCATCACCGCGCCGCTATCACTCAGAAATTGACCCCCAATGCTCGCTTTGTTGCTTAGAACGAAATGTAATTCGAGCTGGCGTTTGGTCGTGGAAATAATTACCGTTGTTGTTATTGCGGGAAGTTCTACAAAGCGTGTGCTATCACACAGCGCAGAATGTGCCGAAGGTAGCGATTGTGATGTCCCGAAGGGGCCGCAGGGTAAAGGCGCGAAAAGAAACACAGCCGGGCGAACGGCATGAGACAAGAAGTATACGGTGGAACTGGACGTTTCTGATTCAGCCATCCGGGGTATATAACAAGCTGCCAACTTCAATAGAACACGAAGGTAGATTCCCCATCTAAAACAAGAATAGGCTGCTTGAAGCCTAACAGAGAATACAACAGCGATGTTATGATCGATCAATTTGGATGTCGGCGCCGTCGTGTCATTTCATTTCGATTATGAGTGATGACTTTGCTGTCGTACACGTATGTACATATTGTTACGATCGGTCAGCGGGGGTAGTGGCCTTCTAGCCTCTCCTGCGCCACTGCGACGAATTGCTTTGTGAAGCTAACAGTGCGTTCCCCTCGGACAGACCTAAGGTGTCAGCAAGGCGAGACACACTTGGCAGATCGGGTGTTGTTTGTTGGTCCACTGTCACCGTCACGGACAATGGGACCAAGACCTCCATGGAAAAGGGTGTTCTACGGCGTTTCCTCGCGGACTCCGGTAACCGCCACGGTCGTTTGACAGACGCTCCAGCTAACTGCTGGGTCATCCCATGAACCAAGACGCGCCAGCTTGAGTCAAACGTCGCAATCCCTGTCTGTGAAGCGCCCCTCCTTTGTGTGTGTTCAGTGAACAAAGGTGCGGGAATGATTGTGTGAACCCTCGCCCTCAACGCGGGTCCTTCGAAGACTTTGCATGGACGCTCCGATTTGACGAGGGTGGGAAGGCAGATTTCCCCGGCCTAGGTATCTAGGAAGGACAGAGCGAATATTAAATATTAAGCGGACTTCTTCGGCTCCTCAGTGTGCTTCAATTCAGTAATGCTAGACTGATGAGACGTAACGTTCTCCATTCTTCATGTAGATATTGTAAATAGACCCAGTACTACTCGTTCTCGATGAAAACATGTTCCTCCCTTCAACAACATCCTTAGCGTGGTTGAGTCGGACGACGGTATGAGCCAACTACCCCTTTTGACATGCCCGACCCCAACTTTTACAACATATTGTTTCATAACTAGTACAACTCCTCCAGGTAAAACATGACATTGTGGGGCTCTTTCCTTCCTTTTGTTTCTGGGCGTTCACACTCCGCAGTTTCTGTATATATATATATATATATATATATATATATATATATATATATATATATATATATATATATATATATATATATATATATATATATATATATATATATATAAACGAGAAGAAAGGGGGTTAACCGAGGGACCCGATATTTATTAGTCATATAATGAGAAGCCAACAAACACTGACACCAAGTACAACATAGGGGAAATTGCAATCGCCTAATATATGAAATAAAGTAATGATAAATTATAGGAAATTAAAGTGGATGAAAAAACAACTTGCCGCAGGTGTGAACCGAACCCACAGCCTTCGCATGTCGCGTGCGATGCTCTACCAATTGAGCTACCGCGGCGGCGTTTCCCCATCCACTTTCTTGTGTATTTATGTGTACTAGTAGAACCCTGGGAGTGTTAGTCAGCGCCCCCACTCACAGACCTTGGCGGCGGACGTGGAACGTCTTTCTTGCCGCAGGCGTCACGAGAACGTGATCTTTTCGGGGGAAGGCAACTGGTCAATAAACCCACATATGCTACCATATGTGGGTTGTGTGAGATCACGTTCTCGTGACGCCTGCGGCAAGAAAGACGTTCCACGTCCGCCGCCAAGGTCTGTGAGTGGGGGCGCTGACTAACACTCCCAGGGTTCTACTAGTACACATAAATACACAAGAAAGTGGATGGGGAAACGCCGCCGCGGTAGCTCAATTGGTAGAGCATCGCACGCGACATGCGAAGGCTGTGGGTTCGGTTCCCACCTGCGGCAAGTTGTTTTTTCATCCACTTTAATTTCCTATAATTTATCATTATTTTATTTCATATATTAGGCCATTGCAATTTCCCCTATGTTGTACTTGGTGTCAGTGTTTGTTGGCTTCTCATTATATGACTATATATATATATATATATATATATATATATATATATATATATATATATATATATATATATATATATATATATATATATATATATATATATAGCCGGCAAAAAATGAAATATACATAATGCATTAGCGATGTGCCTGTGTTTCATTTGTTTGCCTGGACGTATCTGTCTGTCCGTCCATCCGTCCTTCCGAACAAGCTAATTTATAGATGTATAATTTTGCTGCGCATGTGAGCGTATGCGCAACATTTTCACCATATATACCCATCTTTTCCGAAATACACCTTCAGCTGATAGTAAGCGCTCGTGTGTTGTCTTCTGTGCTTAGCGCTAAATTTTCGACATGAATCAATACCAACTTGTTCAGTTCGCTCTCCTTACAAGCTAATTGTTCCTTTTCTTCCCGTCACTTTCTTGGGCGAAGTTCGCCGAAAGTATACCTCCAATAATCAAGAAAAAATAACGATCCGAGCTTTTCAGCGAAGGGTATAGTGCAACGCGCAAGAGTGGCTTATCCAATTTACTTACCATCGCGCTCGGCTTTCCCATCGTCACATAACATCTGAGAACCTCAGCGAAGCAGTGGCAGGCACTCCCGCGGATTGGGTACTCAGCCATCCTAAACTTTCTTGAGTGGGAACTCGTGTCAGCGGAGGCTGCTCACTTCTGTTTTGAGTCGAGTTCTTCATATGAAGCGTTTTACTCTTCTTCTAAAAGCTCGGATTTCAGCTTCGATGAAGAAGGAAATAAAAACGGGAAGAGGAAGGATGCGGGGGCAGGGGAGCATTTCTATTGTAGGAGCACTTCAAGTTCGTCTTTTGCCGGAAAGACGAGCACCCTCGAAATTTTATTGCGGGCGTCTAAGCACACGACTTACGAGATCAGCTAATCACCTATCTCGATCAATAATTTCCTTTAAGTCCGCTTAGCTTTGTTTCAAACGAACTTAACTCCCATTTCGGTTTAAGTTTGACAGCAGCTTTCGCATCAATTCCGTTGAGTTCGTCTGCGTGGAGCGATAAAGAGTGGAGTTCTATTAAATGTGCGCCGTAAGGCATCTAAGTCGGAAGATCCTTCTTTGCCGCGCAAACCTCAGTAGGTACAGATGGATAAAACTCATTTCTTTCCTAATTTGTAATGCTGCAGACTCCCGTTAAGAGGAACCACGTCAAGCCGAATTTTCTGATATGAGGAAAAGAATTGTGAACAGTGGCAATTTCACCATAGGCTCAATGCAAAAATATTCTGCTTAGCACGAACTGCCAATTCGTCAAAGCCCAATTTCTGTAGCCGCCACTGAAGCCAACAAGTCAGCTCAGCGAGAGGCCTTTCTGTGAACATAAACAGCTACACCGATTTCTCTAAATGCCTTTTCATTAACAAGGGCAACAAAATCTAAAGCATCCAGAGATATCTTGGAGGCTCCGAGCATCGAAAAATAGAGATGCGTGAGCGGAATTTTTATCTCGCTCACGGGACCCGAGATAAAGTTGACAAGAATAGTGACGTAAACTAGAGCCATGCAATTGGCGGTGGCTAATCACATGCTGCATCCGCTATTTTGTCATCGCGTTCTTCCGTTTTCCAGCTTCAAATTTTACAGCTAAGCTGTAAGCGTCTAGTTGGTCGTCATTTTTCGTCGACTCGTGCTCACCCCAAAACAGTACCGCCACCTAGCGGACGCGGCCACTCAGGCATACCTCAAAAGGCGGCTGGAAAAGGGGCTTTTTCTTGTGAGTTTCCGCTTAAAAAAATGAGTTTTTTCTCGTATATTATAATTATAACACGAAGCTGTCATATCTGCTGCTTATGTGTAAGTCGTATTTTACGAATTTTCTGACGCAACTTACTTTGGAAAATTCGGTTAGTTCAATATGGACTTGCGGTTGGCGGAGGGCTATACGAATGAGGATGTATGCTGCACGTCTGCACACGTGCGTGCGCGCCCGTCGAATAGGCCGCGCAGCATGTGCTGCGACCGTAATCGACATCACGGGAAACACTGTCCAAAAACAGCGCCGCCACCTAGCGGCACTGTACAAAGTCCAAAGGCGATAAAATTGTCGCCGTGCGCTGTATGTGCGAGTGAAAGCGTACCATGGTGAGCCGGCGATTGCGGCTCAGTCTCGCGAGCACAAGCGAGGAAAGCGAGGAGGAAGCGCGCCGTATTCCGTCGCGCGCAAGGATCCGGAGGTAGGATAGGGAGGGGGGAGGGGGCGCATTCTACTCCGGGAGGCCCGGTCGGGCCGCTGTATCTGGACAGCCATCTGCTACAAGCTAACCCGCCCAACCAGAAATCACCTGATAGCCCCTACAATATTCTCTCCGCAATGCCGTTTCTGCGCAGAGCCCGGGTCCCTCAGGCACATAGTAGGGGGTTGCAGAGCGGCACCATTAAATCCTCCAAACCCTTACCCCACTAACGAGCTTTGGGAGAGAGTCTTGGCCAGCTCCGACCTCGAGGATCAGCAACGGCTGATTGCGAGGGCCCAGGACGCGGCCCGAGCTCAAGGCATTCTGGAATGAGGACGCCTCTCCAAAGCTGCATTCACCGAATAAAAAGGTTTATTCTCTCTCTCTCCGCCGCGCGCTGTATTTCGCGGCTTAGTTCGCGGCGCTTGCTGCCGCGCTTCCTCACTCCTGCAGCGTTTTGATAGCGACTTTCCGCGGCCATTGAGATGTGTTGATGTTTGTTTGTGCACGCGTGAGAGCATGCTTGTTAATTAATTAAGTATGCCTATGTTTACAAGTTTATACGGCCGGTAAAACTGCTATCGTTACTTCGCATAGCCATAGCTCTCGGCTAATTGATATCGCAATCGATACTTCGGTTTTCCGCCGAAACTGCGACTTTTTTCGAGTGACTCTAGTGCTGCGTAGTGTTGCGGGGTGGGTAATACCATCTGGTGGTGTTACAGTGAACCTAGCTTTGCGTCACGTCATCGAACCCTTATATCTCATGAGTGGGAGCATTTGCTGGCGCCTCTCTCGTTGCGGACGGCGCCAATGGCGCGATAATGAGCAACGAGCTAATACAATGCAACGCTCAAAAAGAAAGGACATGTGCCACTAGTAGGTGAATATTTATAAAGAAACAGTTAGAGGCGCCAACTTGACGGTCAATGCGAAATATGAAAGCACATTCTGCCATTAGAAAAAGCGGAGTCCTTCAAGCGCAATTGTACCAAACTCGGACCTTTTGGCAACATTATCAATTTGGAAAAGGACAGATACATAAGGATGACATGAAAGCTTAGTGGCGACGGTAGTGGTTGGGCTGCTGCTGCAACCAGCCGGTTTATCCCGCCAGTCAAGGTTGGCAATCCAATACGGCAGAAAATTCAAAGATCCGTATGTTGAATAAACACAAGAGGTAGACGCGGCATCTCCATTCGCTTTCCGATGTCCTCCGTATACTACAAGTCTTCGTTTGCCACAGCGGTCGTGAGTGCAGGTAATGGAGATATGTCACGCATACGCACTGCATATCTTGTAGAAAGAGAGCAGCTACGGCCAGTCTTTTTGCGCTCTTTTCGTGGTTTCGTCTGGCTTGCGTTGAAGCCTTTGCTACAGTATGAGCCAATCACTTTCGAATCAAGATTCTATATCATTCCGCTTGCATCACGCCTGATACCACTTTCGCTCGTCCTGCCCGTTCCGCATTTACATCGTTCGCGCTAAAGACAGCCGTGCGTCAGGTGGTCAGGAAATCAGCCTTGCTATTGTTTTTACGCTTTTGGTCAGCGCAATAGGTACTGCGTCGACTGGCCCATCTTCTTTCGTTATAGTTATCTCGTTCGTCAGACACCAAGAAGCTCGTCATCATTGCCCAACCTCTTCCATGACGCAAAACTCTTTCTCGACGTCCGTTCCGGACATTGCGCCAAATGGTGCGACCCACTCCCAATCTCATTAGTCTCGCAGGATGACGACGAGGCAAGAACCACATCGCCTGTAGCGAAAATAAGAAACACAGAAGGAAAAGGGAGGTGGACACCCGAACTCGTGCGTGTTGTGCGCAATTTTCTCGAGGGTGCGCAACAACAGTTAAAAGCAAAAACGTCGACTCAGACCCCTGCCGTGTCCTCCTCTCCCGTTATCGCGTAGCCATCTAGTGTGCCCAACCACCCTGCACCAACCTTCTCAGCTCGCTCTCCAGAAGAACAAGCAGCATGTCCATTGCTGATTGTGAAGTGGCGCACCGCAACTATAGGTCGATGCTTTCGCTCGCTTCTTGATGTTGCAGCCTGCAAGCTGAAGGCGTGCCACAGCCTTGCTTCCACGTTTTCTCTCTCTCTCTCTCTCGTCTCTCTCTCTCTCTCTCTCACACACACACACACACACACACACACACACACACACACACACACACACACACACACACACACACACACACACGCACGCACACACTTTATCTGTCTTCCGCATCGCGCAAATAGGCGCTACATCGGGAAAGCAGGAGTCGCCGCGTTTCGTTGAGCACGAACGCCTTTTCTTCTTCCACGCTCGGACGACGGCGCGGAGATTAGGATGGCCTGAATGAGACGTACAAGGAAATAGCAAGAAAACGTAACTATCTCTCTAGAGGTCCCCTTATGTTCCCCTACCGCCTCCCGCCTGTTGTATGACGAAACAATTCCATTGACGTTTGTCCTGCCTCGCTCGATAATGCGGCGGCGAGCAACAGCTGCGACCAGTGGTATGTCGAGTTTGGCCGGGGAGAACCGGCCGGGCTGCCACGATGATTCGTACAAGCTCGACTTCCTCGCTCGCGTCGTCGGACAGACGGGCAGAAGGAGTCGAGCTTTCGCCGTGGCATTCCTGTGTTTCTGCGGACGACTTCGTTAAGACTCGCGAGCGTGTTCCTCGTTTCCAGTTAGGATCTCAACGATGCGCATAAACTGGGGAAGTAACGCTCCTGCTCCCTGCCAAATCGCATTTCTTCTCAAACCGTGCCGCGGAAACGGGTTTGCCGTTTTATTCTCGAACTAAATCGCTCAAAATAAATTGCGATGAACTTTTGCTGTCTGCCTTAATTTACATTGTTGTGTTTGCTGCCTGGTTGGGTACAAGGTGATGCTATCCAAGCTGCTCAGATAATTTACACGGGCTCCGTCTTCCTGCCCAGTTTTCGTACACGTACTGTTATTGATGCAGGGCGGTGAACGCAGGAAGTATATTGCGGCAGGGACAGCCCAGCACACGACACTGGGCGATATATGTGACATCATCGAACACTGTCATCCCCACCCCCTCCTAGCCCTCCTTTAAACCCCAGTTGTTATTTTTTATCCTATTGTCCCCTTGGCTGGCACCCCCGATACCTAATTAAACAGTGCCGTTAACAATACAGTGTACTCTTTTACTACTGTAGCCTCCGGGTTCTACCGTGACGATATGGTGGTGGTAACAGTTCCCGGCCACAGCAGTTCGCTACAGAAAGGCAGGGCGAAGTACTTTATTCTTTATTCAATGATTACCCCGCTTAGCCCGAAGGCGCTATACCAGGGGTTTTACAATGTCAAAAAAAAAAGAAAACTTCACTGACACAGCACACTTGCTGACTTGATAGGCGTTTCCATTCGCTAATGGAACGAGAAAAAAAAAATGAATTAGCATACATACTAGTTTTAGTGCGGTATTCTAAAATATTGAAACGATGATCGGTATGTGCAGAGACATAATGAGTCCTGTGTAAGTATATTTCCTTTCGAATGCCGGTTTCACCATGAAGTATTTAATAAAGGCCTTTCAGTCGCAATCTTTTTCGACGAGAGGAAAGAATTTCCCATCCTATTTAATTTTTCATATTGGTACATCTATCGGTTCTCGAGTACCGGCATAAGACAAACCTTGCTGCTCTGTTCTGGATTTTTTCAAGTTTATCACTCAGTGCTTTTTGCCAAGGGTCCCACACGGCACAATCATACTCGAGCATTGGTCGAACGTATGTTAGGTGAGCAGTTGGTTTCAAACAAGGTGGCGCGTGTTTCAGATATCGCTGTATAAAGTATAAGGTCCTGGCGATCTTAGCAACCACTGTATCAACGGGAGCATTCCATGAACAATCGGCTGAAAATGTCCCACCTAGGTATTTAAAGTGTAATTTCTGCTTCGTTGTGTTATTGCTGATGACATACTCAGAGGTTAGCCTGTGTTCTTTACGTGTAAAAGTAACATGAACGCATTTTTTAGCATTTAGGTTCATTCTCCACCTTGAACACCATTCAAGAACACATGATAAGTCACGTTGTAACAGGGCAACGTCATCTTGTTTTTTTTTAAATTTTCCTATAAGACACAGTCATCGGCAAAAAACCATATAGTAGAGCTAATTCCTGAAGAAATGTCATTTATGTATATTGAAAATAAAATTGGCCCAAAAACTGAGCCCTTTCGGACCCCCGATGTGCATGATATCTACGAAACTGTATTTCTTGCCATTTAATACTACGCACTGTCGCCGGAACGGCAGGTAGTTTTCGATCCAAGCCAGAACTGTACGGTCAGTATTTAGTGGTGCTAGCTTTCCAAACTAGTTTCCTAACTAGTTAACTAGTTTTCCTAAAGCTTTCCTGCATAGTAACGCTTAATCGCTGCAGAAGGAGGAAAAGCGGCTGGCGGAATTGCTAGCTATACAGCTATATAGCACGGCGCTAGAAGTATAGCACCGTGTTACTTTCACTAGTTGCGTCTAATTAAGTATTAGCAGTGACATATCAATTACAGTTACTACATTCATCTCCAGAGTCGGCACGACGAATGGCTGCATTACGCGCGCGCGGCGAACAGGAATTACTCCGTTTGTTTGACAGGGAGGAGGCAGCCGCGGCGGTCGTCCGGCACACATCGACCACGCACGCGAGCGTGTGCTTCTGACCGTACGCATCGGCAGCTCTCCGGTGAACGCTCGCTTGTAGAGCGCGAAGTCACCGTAGTTCACACGCGTGAAACGACCGGTGCCAGACACCGGGGCCTGGGTGCAAGGTGGGCCGCGGTTAACAAGCTCCGGAGGGGCCCCGCCCCGTTCGCGAGACAGTCCAAGAACGCCGTCTGCTAATGAGGGAGCGCATCAGCGAACTTCTGAGCGGATGCAAAGTGCTCGTATAATAGGGAGGCACCGAGCTAGCGCGCGCCCGACTAATTTGTCACCGCGGCATGTCCGAATGTGTGTGTGTGTGCCAAGGTCGCCGCGAAAACGCGTTTCTTTCTCCCTCCCCCTTTTTATTTCTTTTCTTTTCTTTAGAGGGCCGAGTGTCCCCCCCCCCTGAGTCGTATACTGTTGGCGGATAAGAGTTTGTGGAATGTGGGAGCCTCGAAATAATGTAACTTCCGGCTCCCAGTGTATCGTGAAACGGAAAGCTGCGGCTCACATGCCGTTTGTGACACTGTTTGTGACCGACTGAAACTGATCGAATATATATATATATATATATATATATATATATATATATATATATATATATATATCACGGAATTTTGAAGAAATCCCGCGTGACATGGGTCCCTCTTTCTACCAAATGAGCCAAATTACTCTCCGAGACAGACATTGGTCGCACAAGAAATTAAAGCAAATATCTAAGTAACAAATTTTGCTAATTAACATTTCAAACTAACTACTTTAAACCATGTGTTGAAATTTACGAATTGTAGCAGATGGCATTTAAATTCGTGTCCACTTGGAACGAATTCTGAGGATGTCACCAGTTTCGAGATGCAAAGATTGCGACCAAATGCGTTGGTGTCCCGTTAACTCTTCAGCTTCAATGCATACAAAGGCGTTTTGTCAAAAAATTGACGGCGCTTAACTCAAAAAAGGTGCTAGTTTTAAAACTCATTCCAAGAGGAAGTGCCTTGTGAAATCACTGGCTTCAATTCGTGTAGTAAGATATGTGTGTCAAAGCAATTAGTTCAAAAGTTAATTAGTGAAACATGGTTAATTAGTCCATTGCGCATATTGATTTCCAGTGTAAGTAGTGTATAACTTTTCGAATATTGCAGCTCGTAAAAAAGATTTGTGCTAAATCCCACAGGCACTTTTTAAAATTTTGTTAACGTTACAATAAAAAACGTTTCGGCGCGTTTTCCCATCTACTTTCTTGGTCTGGGCGCTGGCTAACACTCCACGGCTAGATCTAGAACGCAGTAAAGTAAAGTGCTACGAAATATATTGGCCTTCCAGTTAAGATTCCAGAAATACGCCTCTAACAGTTTGGAAGGATCTTGTATAACTAGAACGACGACGCATTATTTAGCAGATTTTCGTGACGGATATCTCGGATGTGGTGCTGGTTGTAGGTTTTCTTCTACGCGAACATTGATTCTTTTCGGATTCAATTAGGCAATTACAACATGTGCCCTAAAGTGACTAACTCGAATGTTAATTAGAACAATCTAGGTAATTAGCGAAATTGTCGCTTAATGTAGTGTTCCCGACAATGTCCGCCTCTAACCATATAGCTAATCGGTAAAGACGGCAGGGGCCTAGATATGACAGTTTCTTATAAAAGAAAGTGTTCCGCATAGAAAGCAACACCTGGTATATGTCACGATAATGGACTACTGTTGGAGCTCTACAAAGCTATATATATATATATATATATATATATATATATATATATATATATATATATATATATATATATATATATATATATATATATATATATATATATATATATACGACACGTCACCTTGCTCCCTGCTTCTCTGGTGCGGGGATGACGGTTCATCGGAAACTGCCACGGCACGTTCAAAGCTTAGCTCGATCGCTTAGCGTCGCGACCGCCCCGACAATCAAAGGAAGTCGAGCAGCATGGAAATCTGTTAACCACAGGCAGTAACCGAAAGAGGTGCGCGGCAAACGACTAAATTTTGATATGAACAGCTCGCCCTTTGTCACAAAACACACATTCGAGCTGCTCATTTAGCGGAACTTAGTACTCTAAAATTGTTTCCTAGCTCAAATATTGGGCTCAATGCTCGAGATATCGAGTACAGGAACAAAACGAGCTTACAAAAGCTACTTCTATAAATGTCAACCATGGGCGCTGTAACGTAAATATATTTCGAACTTTCCTATTACAATGCTGCAATCGGCCATCCGCGATAGGTCAAAACATTTTTTGGAACACTCCCACTTCGAATGTCTGTCACGCGACGTGACGTGACGAAAACCGCGATAGCTCCCCATCTGATATGACGCGTGCACACTTATTATGCATGATTGGACCGAACAAAAGAAAAATAGTTATTTCCGATTCGACGCCTTTTCGCCATTAGCCCTCTGCTATTGGTGAAAAGTTTAAGGCTCCACCCACTTCACATGTCTCTCACGTTAAGTCACAAAACCGCGAAAACTCACCGCGTCAAAGTGACGTGTACACGTTAAAGATGTATTAATATGCTGAACAAAACCAAATTTTCTTCTGAATTGTCGCAGGTTGCTCCATTACAAAAGGAATAAAAGATGGCTGCCGTCGATCGCTAAGGCAATGGCTACTCGCACCTGATAGTAAACATGGGTTTAGCTGCGTATAAGAAAGCTTTTTGCGTGGCCGTGTAACGTTTTCGGGCACTTTCGGCACGTTTACGACCTCATTCTGCCAGCTATTCATTGCTGAGGATCCGTTTTAACGTCATTCTTAAGCTTCCCTTGCATGCCGCCGCGATTTTCGACCAGCCACCGCAAGCTAAGTAAGGGAAAGTGGACCAATCGCAGACACCGGCCACCACCCTCTTCATCCGGTCATCTATTTTCATTACGCTGGCTCGGTCCCAGCGAAATCCTCTCCACTTGAGCGTGCTCCTCGCCTCCTGGCAGCCAATTGCAAACAAAAAACTGCTCAATCTAGGCAATGTTCTTCATTTTGAAAGCAAAGAAAAGTCACCTCCTATAACTAGGACAGCGTTCGATTGGGCTGTTCAGGCAATGCTGCGGGTCACCGCCCGATGCTTGCGTCGGCGGTTACGCAAATTTGACGTCAGGAGACTGGAATAAAAACACATTGTAATAGCTTTGTGTTATAGCGCCCCATGACACAAAACCAAACGCTTATTCCGCACTCTTTCAAGGCGTCGAAAACAGGAGCCCTACCGTTGCAACGGCTGCAACGAAATAACAGATATAACGTGGTACCACTGTCAATCATTACCACTGAATTGACAACGATATCAGATAAGCGATGACGCTGGTTTCACAGCCCGATGACACACTAGAATTGCATGCATGAACGAAAATTTTTTAGTTCCGCCGGAAAGCCGAAGCACCGATTGCAATAGCAAATTAGTAGATAGCTGTACGAAATAAGGATAGTAGTTTTATCGGCCGTATAAACTTGTAAACATTCGCATACTAACTAAATTATCAATGATAGAATGCATAAGCATGACTCAACGAGAACGTAGAAACAGACACACGGAGACAGCACTGTCTTTATGCGTCTGCTTCTTTCTACGTCCTTGTTCAGTGACGCTTATACATTCTATCATGGATTCAACCCAACTAGGCCCTCAACGTGCTTTAATTGAATTAACCAGCACGGTGTCACGCGCGCACAGATAAACATGAACAAACATCGCTCGATGACAGCGGAAACTGCCTGTGAAAACGCTGGAGTTAAGAATCGTGGCAGCAGACGCGAGCCAATTGACCTCCGTGCATCTGTCGCTTCAAGGCGTACGAAACGCCGAACGCACAGCGCATACGAAGCTAGCGGCACCACGCGCGCTCTGCAAACATCGCAGATCACTTCGAAGATCAAGCCCGCGGGCGCACACATTTTAGCCACGTCGCAGACCACTTTCAAGCCACACGCGCGCCGGCAACGCGTCCCTACGGCGCCCGCCAAGAGCGGCTACTACGGCGTTCGCGATTCGCGTGACCGACTCCCGTAGAAGGCGCCGCGGTTGTCTCCACTCTGTACGGAGCGGCGGGCGAGGAGGACATCGAGGCACCGTAGCAGCCGCCGGAGAAGAACGCCCCTCCTCCCTCGCTTCACCGCCCTGTCTCGCACGCCACAGGAGAGGGCACGCATCCGAGCCGCGTTCCTCGCTCGCGCACGTGAGATTGAATCGCGTTCGCCGGCTCACTCTCACAAGCTTTCACTCATACGGAACCTCACATGACGGCATGCATGCGCCTGGGGTGTCCATATAATTGCTGTTGCAATATAAGTTAAAGTGACGATTCACTTCATACGCAGGTTACGCGCAAGCGCATGGACGCCGCGAACATGCAGAGTGAGCACCGCGGCGTCGAAAATTTGGAAATTTTCGACGCCGCGGAAATTTGGACCACCTGGGGTTCTTTAACGTGCACCTAAATCTAAGTACACGAGTGCTTTCGCATTTGTCTCCCATCGAAATGCGACAGCCGTGACCGGGATTCGATCCTGCGACCTCGTGCTTAGCAGTCCAACACATGCAAAGAAAGGACGCCGCGAACATGCACAGCGAGCACCGCGACATCGAAGCACAAACGGAAAGGGCGCGAACGCAGCGATTTTCTTCTCCACGTCCAGGCGCCTTCCTCCTCCAGCGCTCGCTTCCCCCCCGGCTTCAAACATAACCACGGCGATTTCAGAGACTGCCCATCTACGCTTTCGCGTAAAAGTTCCCTTGTATAACTGAGAAGTGAGACAGGTAACCTTGTTTTGACTCCCCCGCGCTATAAGACACGGACTTCTTTCTGCTGTAAGAGTTGGAGGACAACCCCACCACTGGCAACCAGTTGTAAAGTTTATACGTACTTGAAGGAAGGGACTTCCCTTCGCTGGCAACCAGTTGTAATATCTTGTGGTCGGGCATGAAATAGGAGGTAGCTGGCCCATGCCGTCGTCCAACTCACTCACGCCTGGGACGTGGTTGTAGGGAGGAACTTGCTCTCGTCGAGAACCAGGAGTACGGGATTTATTTGCAATATTTACATTAGGACAAGAGATACATTTCAACCATCTAGCATGACTCTCAAATGGAGCATGCAAGACGAAGCACACATCACACGAGCGCACAACTGGTTGTCAGCGATGGGAAGTCCCTCCCTTAAACTACGTGTAAATCTTACAAATGGTTTCCAGCAGTTTGTCCTCCAACTCTTACAACTGGTGGCAGCGGTGGGATTGTCCTCCAACTCTTACACTGCACATAACAAAACTCTTCGGCGAAAAAAAAGAAAAAGAAAGAACAACGCTCATTAACAGTCTGGGGAGCAAGGTCATCTGAAAGTGAAGACAATAACGCACGTCCGGCCTCTCGAGCCTGCAGGAACAATTACGATGCCAGGTGGCCTCAGAGAGCAGCGTAGTTTTTTAAGACCCTCCCCAAAACTAACTTTAGAAACTGGGACCTTAACTCCCACGTGGCCCTTACTGCCGTTAGTGCACTCGTAGTGCGCCGCGAGGGGCTTCTTCAAGGACATAACCGAGACGCTGCGTTTTAAGTGCATGCGAATATTAACACACGCTCTTTACTCAAGTGTTAGCCTTTCTTTCTCAGCACAACTTGTCGCTAATTTGCGGACCGCCGCTTGCGGAATCAACGCGCCTTGGATATTACGTATGCAGCCTTCAGGCCCAATTTTCCCCACCTTGTCGTGAAAAAATAATCAAACCTCCCGAGACGCCTTATTCCAAGCGAGTGTGCATAAAGATACGGTAAAAACAAGAAATAAGTTCCCGATAAGGAAGGCTAATGACATTAGCCACTGCGGAACAGAAATAAACTAGTGGGAAATAAGCGATTGCGCGGGAAAGTACCTGAGAACTTTTCTGAACTTGTTACTAAGGCCAACATGTTTACACTGAAGGAAACAAATTGGGTTCGGCGTACACCGTGTTCATGCGTGGCGCAAAGGGAGGTTAGACCATAATGCCAAGCGCTGAACCTGCTGCCACCCGACCCTGGCAATGCTTACAACGCTGTAGCAACTTTATTACTTCGACGAAAAAAATATAACACGAGGAAACGCTGTGATAATGGTGCGCCAAGACAAAGAACATTAGGAACAAGGACGAAACGACAACGCAATTCAGTTTTCCACAACACAGCAGGCGCTTTAGTCGCCTTCTTCATTAAGTACAAATGTCTGCACTTCATGAGTTATTGTACAACAGGATCGCCGCAAAACCCACTTCGAATCTGTTGCGCCAGCGAACGCTGAAGTCAGAAAGCGGACAAGAAGTTGGTGGCGGGGAGAAGAAGACTAGGGGGTGAATGTACAGCGTCATCACAAGAAAAAATAACCCTGTTTACTACGAAAGATATTGGGACAGGAGAGAGAAAGAGTAAGGAGGAATGACTACATGGAGCTGACAGCAGCAAAAATATAGAGGGCATACTCAAACAAATTACTGCAAGGTTAATAAGCGGGCGGGAAAGCAGAGAGACACGCGCAGGGAGGATAACAGGAAAGGAAAATAATTAAGGAAAAGGAGCCGGCAAAGGTTTGAAACAAATGTATGTAAATGAGGTAAAATAGGAGCATTAGAACATGGAGAAGAAATAAAAGAAAAGCACCAATTAAGGGAGGCGCAACCACCCCCGTTAGCTCCTCCCAATTAAATCTCATTGGAAGCGCGTGGGTGCGGACAATTAACTCTGCTACTCGCGGCAAAACCTGGGTGGGCTTGGCCGAGAGAGAGAAAAAGAGAGAGAGCGGAGGGGGGGGGAGGGGGCATGAGATGCTTAATGAGCTGCCTGAGAAGTCGAAATCGGATTCACAGCTGTGCTCTCGGCGTAACCAACAGCTTTATCGTCAGCATGTCGATATAAAAGAAAAGCAGTCCTTTAATTCGGACTGGGAGACAAAGAGAGAAAAGGAAGTGAAAAGGTGAGACAGCATAGTTAGCCAATGCAAGGTCCGCCTGGTCTCCCGCGCTGGGTCAGTATAGAGTAAACGGATTGGAATATTATTTCTTTCGAGTGCCGCGTCTACAATAGTGCATGTCAGGATAACGCATCAGAGATTCATTATAAATAGCGCCAAAAATACACGGACGAGGAAGAGCACAGGGTCAGCGCTAGCTGCCAGCAACATCTTTATTGAAGCCCGCACAAATATATACTACTCGCAACGGGCTGAAAGGGAGAAAGGAAGAAAGGGAAGGCGAGTCGTCGTCAATGATCTACTGCGCATGCGTCAGAAATGTAAAACTATACAAACGTAAACTACACAATATGAACACAATCGAAACTGATTAACTTCTCAGGAATTTAGTTCCTTATCGCAATGAGGGGCGCTTACGAAAGTGGCTCCTAACTCACACATTGAAAAGGCCTCAAAGCTTTCCCTGGCCATCTGATCGATGTACTACCTTCTCAGTACGACAGAAAGCTGAGATAGTTGGTAAGGGTTCATTATGAAAAAGTCGGCGTTCGTGTCGTCCACTTCTCTCGTGTCCTGTCTGCACGCTTTACCTTCTCAGCACACGTGTGTCCTTTAGGCGGGGTGAGGAGCCACACTTTGCACAATGAACAGCTAGATTACTATCACTCTTATTCTTGACACAGTGCACATGTTCACGTAAACGTTCATTAAGGCAGCGTCCCGTTTGCCCTATGTAAGTGCAGCCGCAAGAGGTGGGAATGGCATAAACTACATTAGTATTGCAATCTACCGGCTTGGCGGTATGTCGCTTACTACACAGTCCAGGCGTTTGCCGGCTCTCATTGACTTTTTTGCACAACCTTCCCAACTTGTTAGGAGTGGTAAACACCACTTTGACACCAGCCCGGCCCGCGGCTTTCTTGATGCGGTGGGACACACAATGTACGTACGGGATCGCAACAGTCTTGGTGATGTCCTTTACCAATTCGCGTGGTTTCATGAGGGAACGAGCCTCTTGAAGTATGACTTCCGTCAAAGATGGCAGCGGTTGTGCTGGAGAGCCACTTGCCTCAAGCCGATGGACTTGGTTAGCAAAGCTGCTGGACATCAAGTGAGGGCAATAGCGAACGACAGCATTTCTGAGCGCCCCCAGGGCTATGGAGTGCTTCACCACTTTTTAATGATTGGCAGTGTAGGGGACAAGGTGTTTGTTGGAACGTGGGGCATACATCCAACGCATGTGCTCCTCGCGGAGGTGCAATGCAAGGTCAAGGAAGCATTTTACCGTTTTCACTGAATTCCCTTGTGAACGTCAACCCTTGAACAGTGCTTTTGAATTTTTTGAAAAAACATGGTCTAACAGAGAAGTCGCTCTATTTGGGTGCGCAGAAAGCATCACCTAAAAATCTTCAACGTAACGAAACACTTTCAAGGGACATGCTGAGCTGAGGTGATCTAGCAGGAGAATGCCGTAGTGCGCCAAGAATAAGTCCCACATTATGAGCGAAATGCGCGAACCAATACATATCCCATTTTTCTGCACGTAGAACTCTTCATTATGCAATACCAGGGTGGATCTTAGGTAGACCGCAGCAGATCAAGGAAATTGGTGACGTAGGTGCCAACTGCGTTCTAGAACCGAACCTCACCTATCGCCTCAATGCCTTCCTGCACATCGGCGAAGAGGAGGTCATCTTGAGGTCGGGAATAAGATAAGTCGTCGATGTCCAGCGAGAAAGGGTGCGCTCTTTTGTTGCTTGACTCCTTCAGGAACTGGACGCCTCTGTGGAGTTGGGCACTAAGGACGGGTCTTTGATCGGCAGCTGCCTCACGCCTTGCAGGAGGTGCGACCAGAGCCACTTCTGCCAAGTGCCCACTTCAGAGACAATGACTCGGAAGGGGTTGCCCATCTTATGAGTTTTAACGGTAAAAAACGCGGAAAGGCACTTTTGCTTGGAGCGCTTCATTGCACTAGACAACTTCACTTGACCGGCTTGCTCACACTTTTCTACAGCGAATTTATTGGTATTAGAACGCTTCTAATACCAATAGGTTCCCGATAAGGAACTTAAGTTCCTTAGAAGTGAATCAGTTTCGATTGCGTCCGTATTGTGTATTTTACACTTGTAGAGCTTTACGTTTCTGACGCATACGTAGCAGGAGACGATTGATGGTGGCTCGCGTTCCCTTTTTTCCTTTCTCTCTTTTAGCCCGTTGCGAGTAATATATGTTTGTGCCGGCTTCAATAAGGATGTTGTTGGCAGTTAGTGCTGGTCTTGTGCTCTGCCGTGTCCGTGCGTTTTCTTTTGGCGCTGTTTATAATGAATGACCCGTACCAACTAGCTCGCACCCAAACCCTTCTAGGTTAGCATCAGAGATACTATCATCGGCGACATCTTAGGATAGTTTTTGTTAAATTTCACGCGTTATCTCGATAAATGTGCGCGAAGCCTTTTAGGAGAAGGTGCTGGGATAGACACCTGAATATTTGCTGGCGGCATCGGTATGAAATTCAGCAAGGGGATTTCTGTAATACTTTGCCCTTCGGTGACTTTATCTGGAGGTCTGCGTATAAGCTCTTACGGCCTCTCATGCCGGTCCACGTGTTCTTAAGAAGCTGTAACGCGTTCAAGGAACTCAGTGCTGACAGCTGTCATCCGCACCAGTGGACCAGCATCCTTCCCTTCGGCCATACGGGAATTTCCCATTTGTTAACACGGTCGGGAACTGCATTTTTCGCACTTCGTGGAAAGGGTATATATCCTCCAAGGAGATGCCTGAATGTCAATTAGCTGCCATAGATGCCACAGTCGGTGCTCTTGGCCATAACAATGTGAAACGGACAGGCATTTTCGACTGCTACGCCGAGCCACAGAGGCGGCACAGAATGCTCGCGGTTGTGCTGACGGCGGAACTTGCAGCTTTGTCGCAATGGCCGGCGAAGGGATCCTGTTTCATTCTAATTATCATCGCGCACGCGGGAACTCGTTACCAAATAACGCAGTGTATGACGAGCTAGATTGGATTCAGAGTAACAAGTACGAAAAAAAAAGAAAAAAGAGAAATGAAGAATGGAGAACAATCCACTCTTATTTTTAACCAGTTCTCAACAACCGAGTTAGTTTGTGACGCCGGCGACTACTAAGGCAAGTTAGTTAAGTTCAGTTGCCCCCTACTGGCCTGCTGTAATCCTTCCCTTACAGCAAAGTTGTCTACCTCGACCCCCTCCAAGGGATTCGTCGTGTTCATGGTCAAAATAACCTCTTTCGTGGGCCGATCTCGGAGGTAGTGAAATCGCAGGCTAAAACTGAAGCGAGAAGTGTGCATACTCTCTCGAATCACACACACAGTGCATGTCACGTAGTTCGTTTCGATAAAGAAAAGCATAAAAGAAGTATCGTGTGAACACGATAGGTGATAAGGTGGTCGTTAATAATTGAAAGTACAGATTGATCGATAACGACATCCGTTTTTAACAGGAGGCAAGAATTCAATACCCATATAAAATATCAACTAATGAACTAAAGTGCGGTTTGTGACAGCATAGTTTGTAACATAGGACGGGACCGTCACTACGTTACATACACATATACAGGATGTTTCAGCGAACACTTTCAAAAACTTGTGGCAGATAGCACAATCATAGTCCGTGAGGTGGTCTACTCGAAGTGGCGGACACTTCTTGCACCAAAAATTGAAATTCGCAATCGTATAATTAACAAGTCACTAATGAAGTTATAAATTAATTACCTAGGACAAAGCTTCTCAGGACCTTGTCATTAAAGTTCTTTGTCTGCCTGTCTGTCTGATGACCCATATTACAATTTACAAATTCTAGCCGTGAAGTTAGCAACTAGTTTCTGCCTCATATGTTAGCACCAGTAGAATGCATTGATAGCACACCTTTCCTTTCAATAATAGTGGTAAGCTTCCAGTCACAATCTGACAATGTCTGCCGTGTGCAGTCCAACCCATTTTCATTCTTCTGTAATTTTCCTTCTCATGAACGGGGTCCCCTGTAAGTAATTGACCTATGTAAACGTACTCCTTCACAGACTCTGGAGGCTGACTGGCGATCCTGAACTCTTGTTCATGTTTTTCCTTATTATTTATTATTCTTTATGTTTGTTTGTCAGTACAAATACCTTGCTTCTGGAAAATTTTTCCACTCTCCATGACGTTACGCCAAGGTATGGTGGAAGTGCTAGAGTACGTCATTTTCTGGCCTACAGTGCCTAAACATCCCGTATCGAACAGTCTAGCGTAAGTTCTCCTTTCATGTAGAACTTGTTCAACGCACTGCTTTCTATCCCCGAGTGAGGAGCTAAACCGTCGTTACCTCCAACGTAATAAGGCAGTGTAATGACCTCGAAGCCACCGCTCTACAATTAACTTTGCCCTTCGACGTCTATGTTTACGTTCAGCTTTCATTTGGCTTTTACGCCGATAGTGCGCTCTTCGAGCAGTACGTTTTGCTTTCAATTGCGTTCGTTTTCGCTAATACAATAGGCGAATTACTTACCTCCAACAACGCCAATACCTCTTATTTCAGGCTACGTATTAACTCGTACTAGCTCTTTGATAGCACTTGTCATTGCGCTGCCTTAAGTATCAGGCCTTTATCATTTTTTACCTACCAAGCACTGCGTAGCTTAGATAGCCGAACCCCACTCCTCTCTCTCATTCCCTCTCCCCATCTCACTCACTCACTCACTCACTCACTCACTCACTCACTCACTCACTCACTCACTCACTCACTCACTCACTCACTCACTCACTCACTCACTCACTCACTCACTCACTCACTCACTCACTCACTCACTCACTCACTCACTCACTCCTCTCCTCGTTTCGTGCGAATTAGCTTACGAATGTGACTGCCTTCTGAATTCTAAGACGCATATTTTTTTTTTCAAGCAGAAGGCTTTTATCTATAATCATCATCATCATAATCTTCATCAACCTATTTTTTGTGTCCACTGCAGAACGAAGGCCCCTCCCAGCGATCTCCAATTACCCCTGTCTTGCGCTAATTGGTTCCAACTTGAGGCATTTCATCCCCCAACCTTATTTTCTGCTGTCCTCAACTGGCGCTTCCCTTCTCTTGGCACCCATTGTGTAAATCTAATGGACCACCGGTTATCTACCCTATGCATAATAGGACTTGCCCAGCAAATTTTTTTATCTTAATGTCAACTAGCATATCGGCTATGAACGTTTGATGTCTGATCAACACGCTCTTTTCTTGTCTCTTAACGTTACGCCTAACATTTCTCGTTCCATCGCTCTTTGCGCGGCAATTAACTTGAACTCGAGCTTCTTCGTTAACCCTCAAGTTTCTGTTCCATATTTTAGCACCGGTAGAATGCAATGATTGTACACTTTTCCTTTCCACGACAATGGTAAGCTCCCTGTCATGTTTTGGGAATGCCTGCCGTATGCGCTCCAACCCATTTTTATCCTTCTGTAAATTTTCTTCTCATTATCATGGTCCCCTGTGAGTAATTGACCCAGATAAACGTACCCTGTACATACTCTAGAGGCCTGACTGGCCATCCCAAATTCTTTTTTCTCTTGTCAGGCTATTGAACAATACCTTTGTCTCCTGCATATAATTTTCAACCCCACTCTTGTACTTTCTCTTTTAAGGTCCTCAATCATCTGTTTCGATTCGTCTCCACTGTTGCCGAGCAGGACAATGTCATCCGCACACCGAAGGTTGCCGAGATATTTGCCGTTGATCCTCACTCCTAAGCATTTCCAATCTAATAGCTTGAATACTTCTCACCACGCAGCGAAAATGATTGGAGAAATTGTTTCTCCTTTCCTGATCACTTTCTTGATAGGTAATTTTCCGCTTTGTTTGTGTGGAGAAACAAAGTAGCTGTGAAACCTTCGTAGATATTTCCAAGGCATTCATGTATGCCTCCTGCACTCCTTGATTACACAGTTATCTATCGCATCCACGCCAAAACCTATTTACATAGATACAAAAGCGAGACACACGCAAGAATGCGGCATAAGAAATGAAAAAGAAAGCTCTTTAATAAGATTACACGAAGAGCCAAGAATAAGTGGAGATTGTTATATAGATTAACGCGAAACGTAAAAAAATAAAGACAAGGACGGAAGACCAGGCCCACCCACAACGTAGAATATCGACGCGCATAGCGCCTCAAAACCGGTGCTCAATAAAAGGAATAATCGCTTTTGAGATTAAATCGCGCCAAACACAGGGTTATTTCTGCTCTCGCCCCGTTCCATCTTCACAAACTTGTTCGTACTTCCCTCTCTCTCTCTCTTTCCTCTTTCCCAGTGTCTTATCGGAATGAATGGCGTTATGAACGGATATCACGGCAGCCACGCCGGCTATAGTTCCTTCGGTATACTTATTCGGAACTGATCGATAGTAAAAAAGAAAAAAAAAAGAAAATGAACGCGCTATTGGCCGCGAGATCGACCTATAGGTGGCAGCACCGTCGCCCCGTTAGTGTGGATGCGTCGCCCGTGCGGTGTGTGGATGTGTAGGGAGCTACTGTTTTCATTTCGCGATTGTGTGCTCCGTGCCTGCAGAAAACGCTTCATTTACCATCGTGAGATTTTGTTCGGTTCCGCAATGCAGCACATATTGCTCAGAGCCAGGGATAAGCTTTCACTACTATCCCGTTGACGCGGCACGTCGCCGAGAATGGCTCGTCAGGCTTCGGAACGGCAAGGCGCCTTCCAAGTATGCGATGGTGTGCAGTAAGCACTTCGACGATGGTGCGTTCAAGCGTTCGCTGACGAAAAAGGATGGCGAGTAGTTCAATCTGATATCACGTTTGGGAATCCTAATCGGCAATCTGGGCATTAATGTTTGCTGCATGCGTAGTTGCTGTGTGGTTGCTGTTAGTGTGAAGATCGTTGCAGTCCGCGAAAGTTCGTGGCGGCGTGGCCTGGGATGCCAGTAATGAGTTGCCTGTGCTTTTATATACTTCCGCAAGTAAATTAACCGTGTGTCCACGCATGCAATTTATTTTATAAACTTCATGCGCCGCCTGCGCAGTGAATTCAAGGTTCGCGCTCAGCTGCGAGTCCGTTTAAACGACCGTCACCGAGCGTGACTAGTTGTCACGTTTTTCGTTGTCTTTCCTCAGCCACGGGAACTGTTCTGTGTTCAGAAGTGTAAATACGAGCACCGAAACACGGCAAGTGTGTAGGCATGATCTCGTACAGATTAAACAGTGTCGTTTCGCGAGCCAACAGCGGATGGTCCATTAAGCGATGAACGAACATCCGCGAGCGAATTTATTGCTACTGCTCATATTGATATATTTTTTTCTGTCTTTTATAGGGGGGCGGAAAAAATTGAAGCCCGATGCACTGCATTCAAGCACCACTGCAAATTCAAGTGCCTGCATGCGAAAGTAATTAAAGGGATCTAATGATTATGATACAACATAAATTATACGTTGCATGCTTTATTTGAGCTTCGTGTCACGGTTGCAACTGGTTATAAAGCGACTCGAAAACATTTTACAATGGTAGTAACACTTTGAAACTAACTCGCGATTTCGTAGGTCTGGCTAAAAACAAAAATTGATAAAGCAACATAAGTTCTCTAAATTTATCGCATAACGTAAACACATCGCAAATCAGCGAGTCAGCTTAGTGTGATGTAATGTAAATAAATCGCGATACGCGCCGCGACCAACTACATCCGAACAACTTGAGGCAATACTTTACCCTGCAGGGCATGTGCAGTTCAATTGTGCTATTTTTGTCTCGTCGGTGAAATTCAGGTCGACTCGGTGTGGGTCTTTACTAAGCGCGGACGACTGCAGCACGAATGCGATAACGTGCACAGGACCGTCAGAGCAGCAGGCGGAAGCGACGGCACTACACTCAATGATCGCCTTGGTCGCCTTCAACGAGACACCTGACACCGTCCCTAACATGGTTGAGAATTGTGCTTAGAGGCAAGGGTGCTGTAAAACGGAAAAAGAACGCATGTTAACCTCACAACACGTTGACAGGAGACGAGCGCACATGGTGTGGTCGCGTTAAGCAAATGCTTTTCGCATCAGTACACTAAAAATCTACAGCAATTTACTTTACGAATTTCCGTTTCAAAAATGAAAGAATAACAGGTTGAGAGGTTACTAATCATCGAACAAACCGTCCTCGTCAACATCCATCGTGATTTCGCGAACTACGATCGCTGCACACTGCGGCTGGAGCGGCGACGGGCCACCGGCATCCACACTTAGGAGCTTCGTCACCTCGCCGCTAGGAGCCGACTCTGTTCGATCTCGAGGCCAATAGGCAGAAATAGTCGGGTGAAGTAGCTGTGGGTGAGCTAAGCAACGCATAATAAAGTTCACTGTTTTTTGTTTAACCCTATAGCTCGTCTCATGAGGACCAAAAGAAGCGAAAATATAGAAACTAAAAAAAACGGCAAGAGAAAGAAAAGAACGAGAAAAGACGAACGAAGGAGCTAGGAAAGCAGGCGGGAAAGAGGGGGGAGGGGATGCTCAAGCTAATGGTTGAGTTCCAAGTCGCCTGCGCTCCATTGGCCGAGCGCAGCGCGTAATGACTATAGAGGGGCCCTCAGTGAGGTCTTGCCGGTCCGTTGCTGGGAGCTCGCGAGCCGGTGCGATTCCGGCACTCCAGCATTCTTTCCGTTTCGGTTAGCGAGAGGCAACTGCCCATTTCCGCATTACCGATAAGGATAATCAGCTATTCTTACCTTCTCTTATTTTTTTTTCTCTCACTCTGAGTTCTCTTTCGCCTTGCAGTGGCAGCATGGCAATAACTAAGAAAACGTCAATGACGAAAATTGGTGTTTCGACACGCGTGTGCACTTTCTACCCCTTTGCTCCGTCAGTGCATGGGCGCAGCTAGAAATACCTATATACAATGAGTAGCACAGAGTAGCCGAAAGTCGTAAAGCGATGCACCTCTCAAACATGACGTTGGATTTTCGCTTCGTCGTCCCACTCCCGCAATTTATCACACAGTGCTGATCGCTGAAAAGTTATTCAGTTTAATACTTTTTGTTGGGAGGGGGAAGAGCTGACCTTGGAGTCGACGTCCAGAGGCGGAAGGTTTCGGCGAACGGACCCGTTCGCCTCTGGCGGAAACGACTGTGAAGGAACGTGGAGGCAGACGAACTGCGAGTCATCATATGGTGTGAAACGCTGGAAACGCTGAAAGACATTCCGCTCCCTCTTTGTGCGTCGGCTTCTAAGCTTCAGACAGTAACAGCGCAGTTGGTATATCCGACGTATACCGTCGGCCTTTGTCAGCGCACGCGTTCAACGCTACGCGCTAACCCCGTTAAGATGGCCGAAGCGAGTCCCACGGGTGATTTCTAGCGAGTGTAGCAGCCCTTTACCGCAGAACATTTGGTGGTATGATGAAATTAGGAAATGAAGAGGCAAAAGATAGAATCAACCAACGTAAGATCACTGATGCTGCTACTGCTGCTGCTGCTGCTGCTGCTGCTGCTGCTGCTGCTGATGCTGATGATGATGATGACGACGATGATGACGACGACGACGACTGCAGCACTTGGAGCAAGTTTCACGGCTATTGAGGGACGGACAAGCACAGTGCCTGTCTTTTCTCCCCAACGTGCTTATTCGAATAAGTGCTGGGCTTCTTGCCAGCGTTGCACCGGCGTAATTAGAGTAGTATCCTTCAAAAGTATTTTGCTGATGCTTGCACACTATGTGCGCGTTGCTGACCGACTGAATGTCGCGCATTACTCAGAGTCGGTCCTTGCTTCCGTGGGATGCTCATCGAAGCCACGTTATGCATGTGCTAGATCTCGTCGCCTGCAGATACCTACCCGTCCGACGATTCGCAAATGCGTCGCCGTGCTCCGAGAAAGTTGCCCTTATACGGTCATCTCACTGATTAGTTCGATACATTGACGAAACTGCGAGAGCGAGCAAATGCTTGCCATTAGTATCGCTCAATGAGAAGTTATACCTGATGGAAATATCATCCAACTGTTGAGAACGCGTGCCTGTAACATTCGTAAATCCTCGCGCGTGTCATGTGAACGTCTCTGTCAGCGTCCTTGAATACATTCGTGGCTCCTTATGGGGCTTCTCGCTCTCACTTCTGTCCCTCCGCGCGCTTCTCTCGGTGAGGGGTAATGGAACGGATGCTCCTGCAGTTAACGCCCCTATACCTGCCTTCCTTCGGCGGCCGCACTTTACACGTTACACCTGGTCTTTACACATGCGAGCTATGCTCACTCGTGTCGCTCACACTGTTCGTCCTCGACGATGGCGTAGTTCCCTTTCTCGACGAAGGTGATCATGCCCATGTGCAGGACGCCCATGACGACGCGCAGGAACTGGGTCTGCTCGTCCTCGCTCATGCCCATCACCGTCATGGCTTTCTGCAAGAAGAGGAGGAAGGAAACGCTTCAAGTTGAGGAATAGCTTCGCTATAGGTCACACACGTTTACCGCGATGCTGATGCGGTCGCCGCCAAGCGGGCTTGCGTGCAAGACTAAACATTAATCGGCTTGGCGTGCTCTGTGACTACGAGTGAATGGTACGCTCGCGCAGGTCTAAAGCGTAAGAAGTAAGATAATTAACGAAGCTAATGTGCTTCTCGAAAGACTCGGTGCCTTTAAAACCGTGGTGCACGTCGCCCGACCCGGCACATCGCAAAGAGTTAGATTATTCATCTTCAGGACAAAACCCGAATCGTGTTGCATGTCGCCTCACGTGTAGAAGGATGTACGGGAACGCGGATGACTATGCCAGCGGGATAGTTTGATGGGCATTCGGCACATATGCGCTGCTGGGATGCAACGAAGAACGTTAGCAACGTAGTTGTCAAGCCATAATCCGGATCTTTATGTACTACCCTAGTCGAGTACTGTGCCTAGTGCGATTCTTTCCGACAATTCTCGATCTTCTGACTGTTATACCATGCGTCCCGACTAACTTGTTCCAAAGATTTAAAAACATATAAGTGCCACGCAGCTAGACAGAGCCAAGGTAATGTTGTTTGCCACCGCTTGGGGCAAGTCAGATATTATTTTACTTTGTCTAACTACATAATTAGTTATTATTAATTAATAAACAGCTAAAGTGTTGCATTCAGAGCAAAAAGTGTCAATGAGGAAATTGTATACCATCCTGAAAAATTCCCGATTCAGCTTTCTGCTGCTCAATACGCGCTAAATAAAAGTTTTTTACAAGCCTAAAAGAAAGCCCGCGCAACAAAGAAATCAGCGCCCAAGCACTCCGCACAGATGGTCAACCAGCGAAGCTGAAACGTGCGGCCCCGGTGTTTATCAATGGCTTAATCCCGACGGTTCATTAAACGACGGCTTGGTCGGCTGCCGGATCCTCGGTACGCAGTTGCTGCTTGCTTTCGGCTGCACGAGCCTGTTCTTGTGCCCGGGCTACAGCATCGGCACGGCGTAGATGAGCTCGTTCCCGGTTCTACTCGCGGTGTTGCTGATCGAAAGCTGCCTGCTCCTCAGGAGAACCTATGACGCGTGGCCTACCCGTGTCGGAGCTGAACAGAAAGTGCTACCCGCGCGCTCAGCTGCGACGGAGAGCAACCACGTCACTACTGGTGCAGGCAATCACGCGCCTCTCTCTCTCTCTCTCTTGCTCATGCGCATTGGGTTGCGCCGGAGGAGTTTTCAGCGCACAGGCAACAGACGGAGGGATGGAAGGACGAATCGGCTAGCAATATAAAGCTTCACTGTAAAAAAAAAAAAAGGTTCCGCGCGACTACTCGACAAATTTCGGCGACGAACGCGTGTCTTCATATCTATTTTTGTCGTAAGCTAGAAGATGCGCGTGCTCGCTTAATGTTTATAAGAAGATTGTTGTTATGCGCTGGCTTGAACGAGTATTTGTACGAGGTCATTGGATACCCCCAAATGAAATGGCTGATACTCCCGTAGGGCACAGGCTACAAGCACTTGACAAAGTGAAGCGAGCAGTGCATATATTAATTGGGATCACGCATACAATATACAGAAAAGCATACATTTGAGCTCAGAACAAGCATCCGAACCACATAATTAATGATAAGGCGCTCCTGCGCCTACGTGCAATGCGAAGCACGTTGCGCTCCCCGCATACGTTTCCCGTTAAAGATTACTGTTGTGCAAGCTGCCGCGGGCGATGGCAGCTTGCGCAACACCAGCTACCAACGGATATCCAGCCCATCAACTGATTTCAACATTGTTGCAGCACCGCTATGGGCGGTAGCGTGCTGTCGAAGTTACAATTACTCCCATTACTACCATTACTCGAAAGCCATAATGCATTGCATAACCCCCTCAGCAGTTGCAGTGGCGGTTTTCAACAGCTTCGCTGGACATACACGAATCAATTTTTGTAGGCTCGCGTTCATGGTCAAATGGTTAAAACATCATGAAAAACATATGTTTATATGTACTGTTACGATGGGGTGCGTTTATTTAAAGGTGAATTGATGAAAAGGGGCCGCGCCGACACAGAACCGCTGCAAAGACAAGCGCGCTTCGTTCTCTCTCTCTCTCTCTCTGTGTGTGTGTGTGTGTGTGTATGTGTGTGTGTGTGTGTGTGTGTGTGTGTGTGCGTGTGCGTGTGTGCGTGTGTGTGTGTGTGTGTGTGTGTGTGTGTGTGTGTGTGTGTGTGTGTGTGTGTGTGTGTGTGTGTGTGTGTGTGTGTGTGTGTGTGTGCACTATTTACCGCTTTAAAAGGAGGTCTTATAGACTTCAGTAGCGTCAACAGCCTGGTGTAGAAGTTCAGAGTTTACTGTGGACACTTCCACAAAGGTGCCAGTGGAAATATCTGGGAACCTCTGTTTTTATACAAAACTTCTTTTCCTCCCAGATGCTCGCGATTGTAACCAGTTCTATAAAATTTAGACAAAAATAAAAATAAAAAAAACAATGAGCTCTTTAAGAGTTCACTGCATGCATATGACGCATGAGCAGCATAACGAGTTACGGAACTTCGCGGCCAATTTCACCCAAGTAATAGCGAAATTTGAGTAGATAAAGTGGAGGTGGAGAATTCTCCCCGGATTCAATCATGCAGTGTATAAGAGCAAGCTCACAAAGTCACCGCATAGGGTGACCTTTTCCAGCTGCCACGAAATTCGCAACGGCGCCAAGATATGCAAACGAAGTACAAACAAAGCCCTCGGAAACCAAAGCCGCGAATATAAAGGATGGGCGCGCATTAGTTCCGAGCCAGCGCCCAATCCGGCGACCCATAACGGAAAGGGTGCGCCTCGAGACTTTCCCGATTCAATGCCTTGAAACTAGAGTCAAAAGAAGGCGAACCTATCAGAGGTTCCGCGACGCATCGCCACAAAAGAGAAAGGCCTCTCGGGTCTGTCTGCAGGGTGAATAGAAAACAAGCTCTAAAAGAAGGCCGACAAGGCGTGGCCGCCTCCGGGATAACGCTCGCATTTTGGCGCCTACTAACGTGAAAACCTTAGAGCTATTTGACTTCCTCGTTAGTTAGGAAAAAAAAAAGAAAAGGTTCTGGGAAGACGATTACGAGAAAGGAGAACATGGAGCTTCCTAAAAGAAGTGAATCTCTTGGGAACTTATTAACGGGATACTCTTCGGAGGTGAGAAAACGCTCGAGCCAGAGAGGGGGACTGTAAAGTAAAGAAGGGCGCTGGTTTTTCGAAAGCCAAAAAGTAATTGGCTCATCACAATGCGTGCGTGCGTATGCGATTCGGTAAATATGTCAAGAGGAAGAACAGGTAAGAAAAGGTTAACGGTCGCTTTTTCAAGGTTACTCGGATATATTGGAGGGCGCGTAACGCAAACATATTACGTTCTTGAACGAAGTAAAATTGTCGCTGCACTCGATCACTTCTTTTCGCGTCGAAAACAAGACTAGCTTCCATGGACCTGGAACCCCAGAATCGTAAGACTCATGATCATGTTCTGCGACTCTAAACCAGCTTTTCAGTGTCCGATGCCACTGATTTATCACAGACCTGACGAACTAGTTGCTACCAAGATACTATACTCACTCAATCGACAATAGTCACGACATAGTCTATTTATGGATGTCAGGCGATGTCGGCATCACTAGTAACGGCCATGCAGATACGGCCACTCGACCTGCCCATCACATTGTGCACTGTTGAGAACAAACGCAGCTACAAGGCTCTGCTTGCTGACGCACTAACATAAACACTCGCACAGCGAAGCTCGATTGAATTTACCAGCACTAGTCTATATATATATATATATATATATATATATATATATATATATATATATATATATATATATATATATATATATATATATATATATATATATATATATATATATATATATATATATATATATATCTTGGATCCGCGTGTGCAGCCCAGGTTTCCCCCTGGGATACGACGAACTGAAGCAACAGTTCACTGCAGCCTATGGCTCGGCGCGACATTCACTAATACCTACTGGATCTGTGTGGTAACCACCGACAGCTCTACGACCGCCCATTGTGTATCGACGCATTGTGTATAGAAACGAGCTCTCGACCGCGCTAGATAGAATGGACAGTCGGCCGCTGTCGTAGGAGGGCTTACGGGACACTTGCACAGACCCCCCTCGGAACATGTTTATGAGCACGGGTTCTTAAATGATTTTATCTCGTCTCTTTCTACAATTATGTTTAATTCCTTTCGATACCCAGCTTACTTCATCACCGGGTAGACAGCCGGTTTATTTCGTTGGCTGACCTCTCTGCCCTTGCGTCTTTTTTGATGCGAAAGCATCAAATGGCTCATTGAGCGAGAAAGCCGGCGTCCGGCGTCCGTAGCCGAGAAACGGCACCTAAATTCCCTTTGGCTGCGACAACACGTCACCAGTGTGCCTCGACGGAGCTAAGTGGGCGAGAGGGAACAGCTGCTGCCCGAGTAGCGCGCCGGAGGTGTTGCTTGAGGGTCGAGGGCGTCGCCGATGAGCCAAATCACCCTCGCTCTCGCTCTCGGAAGCCTGTGTTATCCGCGCGCTCCTTGTCCGCACAAGTTCTCGCCTATAGGTAAGGCCAAATCGAAACGCACCAAGCATCTCAACGCGCTCATCTTTTGCCCACCCGCGAGAAGTTTATAGAAGGACCGCTCAGCGGCGTTCAATTGGACGTAAATACTTCCGCATTCACAATTCATAAGAAGCGCTCGGGTGTCCTCGGAATTTTTCTCCCTTCCTTCCATAAGTTATTGCTTCTAGCTTAAGGACCACAGATGGACCTCAAACTGCTTCTTTCCTTTCTAGCATTTCCTAGTGGTATTGGTTTCTGTTGGCTTTCGAGATCTTAACTACCCGCCGCGGTTAACCCCCAGTGGCTATTGCATCCCGCTTGTGAGTTCGAGGTCGCGGATTCGGTCCCGGCCACGGCGTCCGCATTGCGATGGGGGCACAATGCGACAACGCTCATGTACCTAGGTGCACGTTGAAGGACCTCGGGTGGTCAACATTATTTCGTTATCCCCCAACTAGGGCGTGCCCCACAATCAGATCGTGGTTTTCGCATGTTAAATCACACACTTTCTTATTTTCTAGATTTTAGCGGTGCAGCTAATAAGTGCACTGACCAGAGTCTCTTGAAAGTCGTGGGCGTCGTTGATTCCCTCCAACTTGTAGACTCCACTTTGGTTCAGGTAGCTGTAGTAATCGGGGTTGGCCACTCCCAGCTCCTCTGCGAAGGGAAAGGGAAAACAACCCTGTTTCTTTGGTATATGTACCGAATATGGCATATTTAGCGCACTTCCGCGATTTTTTATGCGCTTTTTTTACTTCTCCAATGACTTCCAACTCCGTAGTGACACATTGGTATCTGTCGTAAGCTAGAAAGCGCTGCGGTCATATATGCATGACCAACCACACTACATAAAAGGAAGGGGAAGGGCGTCGTATGAGGGAAGTGCATGGCGCTTGAAGACAGTAAATCACCTATCATTTCTGGTCTTAACTAGAACACCCTTGTTTCCTACCCGTATAGTCTCATCGTCCTCTATGCACATGCCTAAGTGGGAGCTAATCTGTCATATATTTTGCCGATTCATATGTAAATTTCACACCACGTTTCAGGTGCTTTCTTGTTCGACCTCTCCACAGATATTGCGAAGTGACTCATGCCTATGTCAGTACCACAGCAAAGCGTAACGTCTACACAGCGTAAATAGTTTATAGAAATTTAATGAGAATCTCAGGGCTGAAAAGAAAACCAAACCATGTATTATACGCCGAACACGCGCTAAGACTCCGCAGAGAATCAATGCTGCATTGATATATAAACTCGGTATATACGTAAGAAAGGATGAGCTATTGAATATTTTGATCATTATTGAGTGAAAAGGGGTAGCCGTCACCGCTATAAGATGGATACATTCTTTTATTTCGTTTTCATTTCAAATCATATACGGGGTGACTATATTTAAGCTTTCCGGAATTGAAGAAAATCGCCTTTTGCATGCAACTTAATTCAAGTCATAGAGCTTGAATATTCAGAGAGGGCGACATTACAAGCACGAGGAATTGAAGCACATATTAAAACAATTAACAAAAGTCATAAATTTTTTATTAGATAGTTTACGGCACGTATTGCATTTACGAATCGTATCCGGTGAGTTTGCAAAACGCATCCACTTGAGAAGAATCTATAGGATGACACCAGTTTTGAGATATGCGCCATCAAACTCGGCGTAATAATGAACTGTTGTTTCACTTACTTAAAAAAAGAAAAAGAAGAACTCATGTTACATTCCTGTAACACGCGACGGCGAATGCCTGCTGCCCACTTGGTAATGCATTAAGCTATACGATCGGAGGGGCCAGACTTCTTGCAAGACATAACGAGCCGCAGTGTGAAGTAAACGTGTGGCAAGCCGTTGTCTGCGAGCTTCGGCCTGCTCTCCACGTTGCCGTCTAGCGTCGTCGCCTTGCTGCTTTCGCAGTTCGGCTTCCTGTGCTCGCTTTCTACGCTTAGCTTCGGCTTCGCACGCTCGTATATCGGGCTCAGGTTCTCGCCGACGTCGTTTCTCTCGGTCTTTATGCCGCATCCTCTCAGCAAGGGGAAAGCAGCACTCGCGGTCGAACGCCTTGCTCCCGCCGCTTCGCACGTCGCGCCTCGTTTCTCGCTTTGGCGAGCGTCTTCGGCCGTAGCGTACTTCCGAGGGCGGTATACAATGCTTTACTGATGGTTCGGATGCTTGTTTTGAGTTTGTTCTTTATTGTAACGTATGCTGTTCTGTGTGTTCTATCGGTGCTTTCAATGAATGTATGCACTGTTCGCTTCACTGTGCTGAGCGCTTGTAGCCTCTGAGCCGCGATCGCCAGTGGAGCCCTGTCAGAGGGAACCACCCAGGAATAAACCACGCAACGATAATAATGAAGTTCCATCCTCCTCCTCCTCCTCTGCCTCAAGGGGGTATGAGCCTTGCATCTTTGCTCGCTCACGGGGGTATGAACCGTTGCTGCTGATGAAATCTTTTGTACCACTCGATTAGACTCCGTGTATTTCAGGTATGAGTCATTCATTGCAACGAGCAACTTAAGGCTTTCTCCTTAGTAATATCATAATAATACATAAGCGAACTCTTACACCCACGGTATAAAAAACACCTCTTAAATATTTTTGCGGATAAGTCACGTGAATGGCTAATGAAAAGAGCGCAACGAAGACGAAGGAAAGCGACACGATAAAGCGCTTGCGTTGCGTCGCTCGGCTTCGTCTACGTCTTCGCAGCGCTGTTTTCATTAGCAACACGCCAGTATCCCAGCTTGCTCAGTTTTCTGTTCATTTCAGTCACGTGAATGCGACGAGGTTCTGTTACTGTGGGTGCGCATGCGCAAGGGGCACAAGAACTCCATACTCACTCTTCATCTCCGGAGAAGCGCCGTAGCAGACTTGGTAGAAAATGTGGAAATTTCGCTCGTTCGGGTTCTGGCTCACGACTCGGGACTGTACAGAGAAAGAGAGAGGGAGAAAAAAAAAATAAGGAACACATTTACGTATGTAGGACCGTCAGATACTGCGCTATCACACAGAGAAAAACAAAAGTGTTACTGATCGGCAGAAGAGAACATTGCATAATTAGTAGTGACATCCGCTATTGAATACAGCGCTCTGCGTTATTATTCCATCCACCTGCAATGCATAACGCAGCATGTGTGCCATACGTTGTCTGTATGCCTCGAAATTCTGATTTAGGCAAGGAAAAATTAACGAATAGCATACAGCAGTGTTTGTGACACGCTGGACTGAGTTTTCAGTTGTGGGTAGTTCAGCAAACGAGTTACTAATGAATTAATTACTATACCAATTCAATTATAGCTCAGTTATCAATTCATTGTTTATTTTAAAGAATGCACACACTCCAGGGCGTGAAATAAAGGCAAAAAAAATCTTCTAATGCTTCTTGATGTGGAACTGTGTTTGGACATCACAAGGATATGTTTGCCGTTGTTTTGTCTTTGCTCATAATTCGCAATAAGATTGAATTTTTAGGTTATCATCGCTCGAAGAAACACTTGAAACATTCCCTCGCCTGGCCCGCTCAAAAATGAATAAATAAACAAAAAATAAACGACTTCTTGCCAATTCAACGAACATGTTGGAATGTATGTTAGGCAAAGCTTAATTAAAGCGGTTAATTAAATGTGTCACAAGTAACGACGATGAGCAACATTTTGTAATGATGGTACACCTTGTATCACAGAGGGACATACCCATTTTCGTGCATTGTCAATAAACGGGCGCACCACCAAAAGCACATAACGAATGGCTAAACCGACGAAAGTAGAGTCAATCAAAGATTCCGTGAAATATAACTTAACCAGTCTATTAACAGATCGGTATGTTTTAGAGATATCTGTGAAACTGACATTACATTCTTTTTCAATATGTTCACGTTTTCAGTAGGAATCGTACGTAGTGGGACATTCTCATTCTGGATGATTGACCAAGAACTCAGTGGCACGCGCTGAGTGGCCAGATCAAGTAAAATAAAGTAAATCAAAGAATCCATTAGTAAATCAAGCAAATTAGTAAATCACCATTCCATTAACAGATTGGTGTGATTTAGAGATGCCAATGAGCAGCCATTACACGTGCAGGTTTTATTTGGAAGTTATTATTACCTTTTTTTTGTTATGCAGAACAGAGCTAGAAACACGTGGCCAGCATACAAGGCTTATGTGAGCCACTTCGTGGGAAACCTAGAGCGTGCGCCGGATTTCTTATGACATTGTATAAACTACATCCACAAATATAATCTGCAAGACAACAGCCACTGTCAGGAGAATCTTTGAAGTTTCTCAACGAAAGCTGCGCTTTAAAAAAAAATTACTACTGTCGTATCCACAGCTTTCCGCCTCAGAAGATGGATGCTGCAGAGACGTGAGTCGATTTTGATGCCTGTCGGCGAGTGAGTGTATGGACGGACCACACATACAATGATGTTATTTTGCAGTTAAAAATGCGGATTAAACACAAAAAACACATAAGGAAACAAAACAAAAACAAATGCAGCAGTGTTGCGAAATTTTAACGAAAATCATAACGCTTATCGATGCATCTAATCCACGACGGCTGTATAGGGGATTTTCTCGCAAACAGAGTCCTCATAAATTCCTTGAGAACAGTAGTTAGCAGGAATTTTAATTTCCTCTGTGCTGCCATAACGCCTTCACGTTTGTGTTCTTGTCTCATAACCTCTCTTTTTTCTAGTTTTCTTCATGGTCAATCGACCTGCTCTGTTTGCGATTTGATATCGTGTTACGAATTGTTAGTGTGTTTGGTTTTTCTTCTTCTTTTTTGCTTTTGTTGTTTTTCTTAGCTATATTATTGAGATAGCAGGCCATTTATACGGCCAAGTTTTTCTTTACTTGACATTTATTTAAGCAAAAGCAATGAAATGACCACACAGCGTTGCGCGAATACGCCGTCAATCCGAGTTCCTTCAGTGGTCACAATGAACGAGGAGAAGGGTAAACGAGGGGCCCGATTTTGGTTGGTCGCAACCACGTGAAGCCCACAGATAATGGATGCAAGGCAAACATATGGGAAATGATGTATAGTTTTCAATTAAAGTTTACAAAAGATAACTTGAAGGTAAATGAAAGTGAACGAAAGGACAACTTGCCTCCGGGCGAAGTTCCGGCGAGCTGTCTTGTCGTACGTCTTCATTTGCCTTTAGCTCGTCATTTCTGTACTTCAATTAAAACGACAAATAATTTCTCCTACGCTTTCCTTGACCTCATCATCTGCTGGCTTCATATGGCTCAGTTGTCAATGTAACGTGTAGCACTGTAATGCTATAAATTCTGCGGCCGCAAGAACGCTCAACTGGTCGCGGTTCTCCTTAACGTGCACGCGCTTCGCGCACTAAGCACTCCTTTGTTCGGTGCAGTACGACCAAAGAGCCACGCACCTTTTCCAGGAGGAAGTTGGAGATGCGTCCTCCCTCCGGAACCCCACCTCGGCCGAACTGGATCTCCACGTATTTGCCCTGAGCGGTGAAAAACACAAACACATATACACATCTCAAGCGCAAAGCTTCGTTCTAGCGTTGATAACATAACTAAAGAATAAACATAAAGAGAACAACAAAGAGGCACGACAAAACAGAGAAGCAGACTAGCCATCATGAAAATGGTTTAAAGCAATCTAGCTTTTGTTTGTGTGTGTGTTTGTACAAACCGACCTATTTTTGATATGTAGCGTAAGTCTTGTTTGCGCGTTTGTTCGGTGGAGCCGGCCCGTATTTGCTGTGAACTGTTTGTATAAGAGAGATGAAGTAGCCGGCGTCACCCATGATACCAACATCTCTTACATAAACACTTAATTAAAAGAAAAGGTCCCTCGTAGACAATTTCTATATTACATAGCCATAAACATGTATCTATTTTTCTTGTTAATTAGCCGTACACTGCCGCTGTTGACCCGATTTAATTTGATTAATATGTGATATATAGACATCAAAAGCATGGGACTAGAAAGTCGATCGACAGTAGTCGACAAAAGTGTAATATCATAAAAGTACGTGTACTGTTTAGCTTCACAGAAAAAAGTTTATATGTTTCATATGGCCTTGGTTGGTAATAACTTTGTTGAATGGATAAATAATTTGGGGGGAAGGGAGGGAACTCCCCCCTGGAAGAAGAATCCACGCCCATGTTTTTAGCAAAACAGGGCTGAAAGTGAATGAGAGAGAGAAAGAGTGAGAGAAAGAAAGAGAAGGCCAATCATTTCGGTTCAATGATACAGTATCGTATCGATTTGTCCGACGGCACCTGCTGACTTCCAGCGAATATCACACACACACATTATATATATATATATATATATATATATATATATATATATATATATATATATATATATATATATATATATATATATATATATATATATATATATATATATATATACTGCCAAAATAAACAAGCGGCCACACGGCCACAGTCGTAGCATAACAGCCCCCACTACAAAAATAAATAAATAAATTCGATCGACGCTTTTACAGGCGCCTCTGCTGCGGTGTTCACTTATTAAGCGCACGCGACCATGCGAGCATAAAACAAACACGAACGGCCGACCTCAACCGCAAACAGAACGTACAGGCCGGCATAAAAGATGAACGCATTTCCTTCGACAAAAATCAATCCGACGAATGGACCTCGTAGGCGTTTCTGCGCATATTCCCGTGTCCGCCATCTTCGGACACAGGAAGCAACACAACCGAGATTTGAATAGTACACGGGAAACTTTAAAAATAAAAAGCAACTTCATGCAACGTGCAGCGTTAACTCATTCTTTCTATTTGGGTGTGTGCCGCCTACACACGCGGTTCTTGCAGAATCGAAAAGACTATCTAGCGCCTTCCGCGCCGTTGTTCGCATCACGAAGCTTAGCCAGCGCCGCCCTCTCCGGACGGCGATAAACCGGCTGGGCTCCCGACCGGCTTTAGAATCAAAGGTCATCCAAGCAAGCTTATCCTCGAACCATTGACAGTAACCCTAAATTCGACAGGTCTCTGCGACCGCGCACAGACAAGGTGGGCATCTTAATTCACGCGAGCGCGCAACTGCGCTCTTTCACTCACCCTTGTTGCTTTCTTTTCGCCCCTGTAGCCTCTCTGTGCAGGGAAGCCGACCGAACGCGCAAGCGTCTTGTTAACTTCCCTGCCTTTTCTCTATAATCTCTCTTTCTTTTCTATTTGGATGTAAGAGTCACTGTTGCGCTGATTCTCTTGCAGCACGAGTCGTCGTTTACGCCTAGTCGATTGTATACAAGTTTTATGAGACACTGCAGCTGAAAATTCTCGCTAATGCCTTTGAAAGCACGCGCTAAAGGGACACTAAAAAAAACCCATGAATATGTTTAGACTGCCGTAAAGTGTACTTTCAAAAATATGCTCTCATGAATTTTACCGCAGTAAGTTTATTGCTAGGAGAGCAAAGGAAGGTCAAAGGTTCACGTCATTTTTTAAGTGCACACGGAAGCCCTTTAACACTGGTACGTCAGTGTTACGTCATGGATTTCGATGTACTTTTTCAACTGCGGTCCGTTGTGACTCAGTGAAGAGTCCTTGAACCTCGCCAACTCTAATATATGGCGCCTTGAGAATACAGTGCAGCGCATCTTAACCGATGAAAAAAATTAACTATGCCCGAACAGACTTCCTCAAATTCCATGACGGCGAGTTGGTGGGGGAACATTAAGTTGGCTTTTTCGCCTAATAGGAGTGGCATCTTTTGCTATTGCATGAAGGGTAGTTTACAATTACAGCTTCAATTACTTTTCTCTTTAGTGCGCATTTAAGACTCAAACGCGGCGCATTGCTGCAGAATGCACCGAACTTTGTCTTCGGTGCATTCCACCGTCTTTTTTGGCGAATATTGCTGTCGCAACTCTAATCATTAATTGTGGCATTGGAGGGCAGATGTGCGACGAAGCGTGCCGTCAGGCTGAAAGATGGGATCGATAGACGAGAGACCGCGCTAGACAAAAGTTCGTTTCTTCGTGCCAGCACCACCACTTCCCCCTTCTCCCTCACTTCCGGTCATTTATGCCTGTCCAAAAATTCATTGGATCGGACGATCGAGTTTTAACGGCTGCGATTACGACTGTGCCGCATAGAAAAGAAAAAAAGAAGAAGGACGCAGCTGCCATCTAGTTGCAACAATTTTAATTACTCAGAGTTCTGCTATAGCGCCTGCCGTTGACGACTCACAATAGAAGAAGTTAAAGTGCACCATTCGCAACATGAACAAAAACTGCAAATCCTTTTTTTTTCTTTTCTTTTGGTAATGTGATCCTGCAGTTGCCTTGTCGTTGGCGTTCAGGGAGCAAATTTAGCAGGCGCCCGACCGGTGGGGCGATGGTCATTTGCAACGACGACGACGAGTAAATTTTCGCACCACCCTGATAACATATTAATTAAAGGGCAATAAGCTAGCCCGATGCGAACGCGAACAATGTTAACTGCGTCTGAATCGCGATGTCTGAACATAAAAACTAGCCTTAATATATTTTTTTAAAGTGTCGCTGGCATGCGTAAATGAATGGATGATCCTGGCGTATAATCTACGGACACATCGAACGAAATCAGCACGAGGGTTACGGTCATCCAGTCTTCGCGATATGCGCTGTCTTGTAATTAACTGAAAAAAATAGCGGTACCGTACATACGAACAGTGATTGGCGAACGTCGCCTCGAAGGCCTGCACGAAGACGCAAATGATTTATTTACAAACAAAACTGCAAACTCACGAAGGGCGACTTTTCATAGACGCGTCTTCGACGCTAGGGTATCCACGCACTTACCAGTTAAGGCGGCAAATAACGGTGAACTTTGGCGAAACTGACACGTTATCAATAAAAATTCAAACAGCGCATAAACGACGGGACCAGAATGAGGAGGAGACAAACACGGCGCTGAGACACATAAAAGAAGCCCATGTACAAGAAATGAACTGCAGAAGGGCAGCGGATTGGGCGAGTTGGTGTTGCATGGTAACAATAAAAATTCAAACAGCGCATGCGCTGTTTGAATTTTTATTGTTACCATGCAACACCAACTCGCCCAATCCGCTGCCCTTCTGCTGACACGTTATTTCTCGAAAATTATAAAACAGAAAGATTAGAAACAATATTTGATTATTTCCTCGACGTGGAGGTCGTCCGTGCTGTCGTAGTCACTCTGTATGCAAATTAAGTATTTTCATTTAAAATCTGGGAAGCCTTTTTCATTTACATATTCATTTCTTCAGCGCTGTATGTGCAAACACAATCGCGCTAGGAGATGAACGAAGGACGGTCATAAATGGTGAAGATGGGAACGCCTTCAAACCGCTTTCAAGCGGCACGCTCATTAGCATTTAGAGTTTCTCGAAAATGTACTGCACACCCGTCGCGTATACCGTACAACATAGAGTTCTTCGCAGCGGCTATTGGGGAAGCTTGTAGTGAGAGAGAAGGGTCGCGAACGCAATAAACACGGGAGAACCCAACACAAATTACGGTGGCGTTTGCGAAAACAGGCTCTCTCTTTTTTTTAGAATTCAAGCGCATTACACCGCAGAGGTCGGAGGAGAAGGTTAATGAAACGCGCGAAAAATTTTGCAGCCGCGTTTCTACGCACAAAGCAGTACATTTTGAGGGGGAAAAAGACAAAAATATCAGCAGCTTTCTTTTGCCGAGGCCGCCATTTCAGCACGACATTTCTAGTATCAAGCAGAACACAAACGCACCGTTTTTTTTGTTTCTCGCATAAACGATGCGCTGTAATTAACAATTAGCATATAACGCGTCGCGGTATAGCCTAAGGTGTTGTGAGCTCGCGTTCGCGAATTCTATATCGGCCACGGTGGCCGCAATTCCCTGGAGGCGAAATGCAAACAACACACGTGCACTTAGTTGAACGTTATACAGAAAAATAGATGGTCAAACCGATTCCGGAGTCCCTCCACTACGATGTGCCTCCTATGTATATCGTGGATTCGGTCCGTAAAGCCCCAAAATTTATTGACGCCGTAGCGTTAAGGACTCCGTGTCGCAGAAAATCCGGTGTCAGCGTCGGCGGAGTTGGCTGTGAGCGAGAATTTCCGTATATGTTTAGGTATACGTTTATGCCAGGCCTTGATATATGACGTGGGGTATATGCGGGTTATATTGCCACAGCATGCTGTCATTAAATTTGCTCATAACTTGCCTTACGTTCTTGACAAAGTTATATTCCTCGGAATTTTGAGAATTACGGCCCGCAAACAAATGTCGTGAGACAAAATGCCGGCAGCGCATGCCCTTTAGGTTAAATCTTCTCAGACTTACCATTAAAAGTGCGAAACAATAACACAAACCCGAAAATGATGTAATTTTGTTGGCGCGCGGCTGTGCACTATACCTCCGGAATCGGCGCACGCAAGAGGCCGAGTTTCTACCAGAAAGCTCGCTTTCGTGCATAGCGTTCGCAACCGTTGTTTCCTGGGGCAAAAAATTACGGTTACATAAGCTGCAGTTTCCGGGAGGCGCGAGAAGCAGCCAGGGATATCCGGATGCTATCGGCGTTCCACTCAAAGGCGAAGATTAGGCGTCCTCCAAGTTTTCTTAATTTTAAGTTTATTATAACCAACACTGGCAACACTGACAGATACGCTGATGTTAGCTCGTGAAGTCATACCTCGCAGCTTGTCTAAGAGCAACCGCCGCGTACGTGGCAGAGGACGACGAAATGTTGCTCTACGAACCGCTGTCTTTATCGTCAGGTACACCGTAGTGGGGGACACCGGATTGATTTGGACAAACTGCGGTTCTTTAACGCGCGCACAATGCACGGTACACGGGAGTTCTTGCATTTCGCTTCCATCGAAGTGCGTCCGCCGAGGCCGGGGTTTGAGGCCCCGCCTTCGGACTTGGCAGCGCAGTGGCAAAGCCACTATGCCACCACGGGGTAGGGGGGGTGGGTGGGGGTGTACACGTATAGGTTTGGCTGCCGTACTTTCAGCGCCAAATGAAACGTGAACGGCGGAGTGCGTGCCCCAAGCTTAAGTGACGGTACAGTGCGCGCCGTCCAGTCATCACCATTGACCCGCGCGCACATCCGGTTGGGCCGCACTGCGCTCGTGTGGGAGTCACACTGCCAAACGCTCTCGGCACGCCCACGCCGGCCCGCGTCGCGGCTGCTACCGACATCGCGCTGCGCAAGTTTGGCGATAGAAAGAGTGAGTGTGGCGCACAAGCGGCAAAGCACGTGAGCGATGCTATCTCTAACGATGGCGGTGCAAACTGCACCACGCACACCGCTGTTGGCGCCGATAGCACTAATGCTTTCGGCGAACTGTGCTTAAGTACCCGCCGTAAACTGCGATAGTTTAGCTACTGTTATTAAATTTTTATTTTCTCCCTTTCAAATGCAAGAACCAGAACAGAAGCGAAAATATCTCACTCTAGGGGGATCGCGCTGTGCGGCCTAACCGGATGTGCCTGCCTGTCGATAGTGATGATTGGACGGTGCGGTGCGCACTGTACCTTCACTTTTGCTTGGACCACGCGCTCCGCTGTTCACGTTTCATTTGACGCTGATAGTACATTTGTAATACGCTGTGTATAGCAGCATCGTCACGAACACGATGAACGTCCCTGCGAATACCCCGCTGTAACCATGGGATGCGCATTGTTGTTTTCAGCGCCGTAAGCTTGTGAGCCCGACGCACACGGTCGATTAAGTTCAGCTCAACTTAAGTGTATTGACTTTTATCGTGCGACGGGAACAAGCCATTTTTATGGTCACATATAAATTACACATTCACAGCAAGCGGAGCGAAATTAAACAAGTATAGCATCACTCCGCGAGCGTGGGGTTTAGGCGAATGACGTAAAAGGGGAAAGCGCAGATGAAGAGCTCGCGTTGGCGTCACGCCGCCACGAAAGAAGCACGTATGTTGATCGCGTCGCACACGCAGGCCTTTCAGATGGTTTTCGTGCGCGCTGTGGTCCCCGGAAAGGAAGGGCGATCAATGCAGGCCGCGTCCTTGCCATAAAGCGTTGCATAGTGAGTGACGGATGAAAGCAGGGAAGGCGCTGGTCTTGGCCGTCTGATGTCAACATGTGACGTCACGACCTTGCGAACGATCTCACTCTTCGAGACCAAGAGGGGTACACTGCGTGTACTCATAACGTTCGGCTGCTGGACACGGCGTGCACGCCAATGAAGTCAACATGCAAGGACATCGGCGCTGGCACGGGTCACTCGAGCGAGTATCTTAGCTATGTATGTAACCTTTATACTTCATATTATAGGCGTCACCGGCTCCAAAACTCTTAGCTGTTAGCATCGGTACAGGAGGTCTATAAACTGCCGCTGAAGATGGACCGATGCAAATATATACGTAAAAATTTACGCAGATACAACGCACATGTTGGAATGGCGGGTTACTATATGGGGGCCAAAGGGAAATATTAAGTCGAACTAGATCTATACATGATTAGTCTAGAAATCCATCTTCGTTTTACCTGCGCCAAGATGTCACTTTGTAGCGTAGAAGGTTGGTTTCCAAGGTGGCACTGCTGGAACGGACGAGTTGACGCAATTTCCACGTGATCTCCCCCTACGCCGCTCTTTGTGAATCAGCCAGTGCTGACGACACATGAGACGTACCATAGTCCACAACAGGTGGCGCCACACATTGTAATTTTTCTCGCTAACGATAGCTCTGCTCTCCCTGCGAATGATCAATTCGTTATTACATAAGCTTAGTCTATCAACCCATAGCTCTATTTAATATTTTCCTTTATTGCCCTTCTAATTGCTATACAACTGAATATTACACGTAGAGCTGTCTATATTTTAAACGAATGTAACGCAATGCTTATGTTTATGCGCCGCCCAGGATGGAATTTCAAGGTTATGTATAATATATATATATATATATATATATATATATATATATATATATATCCTGAACTGAACATGTATATCATGTACTGAACGACCGATGGTCGCGATAGCGTGGAGGGCTAGGCGAAGAAACCTTCGCGTTAAAAGCTTCTTCTCGACAACTGGACGACGTTGTTGTGTGAGTACTCACAGCATATACCACAGTTCCTTTAATGTACCCCCTTCCTCCACCCTCCTTTCCCATTCCTGACGTTATTTTTCTCAGGATGGCCGCGACCGGAGAAAAAAATGCTTGCGTAGGTACATACAGATAGCTACATTGTATTCAGTTATCGATGTTCATGTTCATGCCATGGCGGAGTGCTTTATGTTTAAAATTTGACAATGCATGGTAATTGATCGGACGACGAATTACGCTGTTTCCAACTGTGTTGAAAACCTCTTTCATTTATTTTTCCTTTTTAAGATGCCGACATGCGGTAAAAGCACAGACGTTCGCTTGGGATTCTCCTTGTTCCACTACGAACGGTCCGGCCTGTTTACTTTCATTCAGGCCGTTAGGGAAATTTTGAGGCTAGCAAGGCTAGCACTTTGCATTCACCTATATATATATATACCTTCGATTACTTCCACAGACAAGCTCAAGTTGAAACTGCGGACATGAATACCGTAACTTCCCATCAAATGACGCCATCGCTCTTTCGCGAAGGAGAGTGCGCAAAGCAGAATCACTGGCGAATGCTTCCGCGCAGCGAGTCCCGACCACAGTATCGACGACGACGACCCAAACATATATATAACCTTACGGACTTATGGCGACGTGCCGTGGGGCACGTAGTAAGAGTAAGGTCCCAGAATGGAACATGTAACCGCACCGACATATACAACAGGTTGAAAAAGTAAAGGAAAGGCAAAAACAATAAGTGCGGCCAAAACGAACAGTAAAATACGAAGGTATACGGCCGGTTGCCACAACGGAACTCGGGGGGGCCCTCCGTTGAGTCAAATGACAGCCACGCACGAAAGCCCGAAAAGGCGGGCCACTGAAATGCGCCCTTGAGAAGCATGCTTGCGCAACCTAACTGGACAGGTACCAATCCACAGGAATAAGGCCCGAACAGCGGCAGATCCAAGGTGAGCACCGCTTGGGACCTACGCAAGCACGCACAACAGACCGCCACGCGCACCACCGTCTCAACAGAAACGGTTTCGGAAGAAACACGGGCAAACGAAGCTCGTCGCTGGACAGAGGTCACGTCATCGTTTCCCAAACTCCCCCGGCCCGTGTTTTTCGTCCCTTCCTTCCTTCTACCTCCGGCTGCTATTAAGGCGACTTGTTTCCACCTCCGTCTCGCCGTCCATTCTCCACTCTATTCATTCCTCTATACGTTTCCTCAACCTCCCTGTTTCGTGGCGAATGTAAAAGGCCGGCCATCAGACCACCGTTGTTTCTAAATGCACGTGCTCGCGCTCTCTCTTTGTACCAGACAACCTCTGAAGACTGACCAGACGAGAATGAAGGTTCTCGAGATAGGAGAAAATAGACGGAGGCTGTATATGGGAGGCGTTCTTCGTTGAACGGTTGTATAGAAAAAAGCTAGAGAGATGAGAAACAAAAACAAAACAAGCATAATGGAAAGGTTACATAGCAGAAAGTATAAAAGTACGGAGGCAAGCTAGCTAAAGAAAGAGAAAAAAGAGAGAAAGAGAGGACGTGAAAGGAAAGAGCTGCGGGGGTCGAGAGTAAATGACGGGTACGGAACTCGGGGAGGGACGACGAGCGAGCCGGGTAGTCGGCCACACGTGAAACGAATGTTATGCGTGAATGGACCTCATCGGATCGCCCTTTGATGCGAGTTTCCGCAACTGACCAAGCAAAACAGATAAGGACGAGAAAAGGAGAACCGAAAGGTTTGGATGAGAACGTAAGAGGAATAAAAGCGAGGCGTACGTTGCGCATATATTCTCCCCAACGGTACCTTCCCTTTCTCCCACCTCCCCCAGTTTTCTGGCATGTCTGGCGGAACCGTTGCACGGTTTATATTATACTAGAAAGCTCAGGGCGGCATATATATGGGAAGAAGACCGCCTTGGGAGCTAACCTTTCGCCCTGGTGGTATACCGAATGGAGAACGTGAAAGAACCAAGTCGAGCGAAACGGAGGCGTGAGCGCGAGTGACGGACCAGGTATAGGAAGAACGGGGGAGGTGAAGCGCCGAACCGGACTGGGGTCCCATGGAAGGCCAAGACCGCGAAGGCGTCGGCGGCGAGAATCGAGTATATAAGTTATTGTTGTAATGTTACGGGGACGTTTTATTATACGAGAGGACGGAGAAAACTGTGAAATGCGTGAAAAACTGCGGTGCTGAAAGGTTCCTATTGAGCATCAAGTGATGATGAGGAGGTTAAAGGGAGAAAATAGCGCTGCACGAAATAGAGTTATGGTTGTACGAATCACTCGTCGGTATCGTGACGTGTAGAATGCGAGAAGATACCCTATTCACTTTGATGCGTGCTATAGCGTATTTTGCGCACGTTGTGTCCATGGCATGCGCTGAGCGTGTCATTCCACACCTCGTCTTTGCAATCTGAAGTAACTAACATGCTAGGCATGCTGCCAAGCTTTTCAGGATTCATTAAAGAGCCTCCACCCCCTTTTCTCTATACAGCAACGCCTTAAATGAGCTATACAGAGCTGTAAAAAAACAACAACGAAGACAACAACAGCAGCAGGTAAACTGAAATAAAACAAATTTTGGCATGAAGAAAAGCGGTACATTAAGCAAAAAAAGTGAACGGTAAGCTTTTTCACTGGCCGGTCAAGCCGAAAGAGAGGCCTCCGCCTCCACGTGGCGATGATTAGAAGAGTGGTGCTGCGGTATGATCAATACCCCGGAACCGCGAGATGAGAGACTAAGAAAACGTGCCGACACTGCTGGCAGGGAAATATCTCTTGAACACGAAGGCGCGAAAAAAAAAAAAAACCGTGGAGATTGTGAGACGCATGAGCAGGCACGCGAGAAACGGGCGAAAAGTCGCAACTCACGTTTACAACCCAGAGACCGCGTAAACGAAGGAAATAGAGGAGTATAAATCTTTACCAAATACGTGCCATGCATTATGAGCCGAGTACGGAGGCATATAGGAAAGAAGCGGAGCGGTGGTGTAACCTGGCGAAGCGTCGTTACGACGGAGGTGCCGCCTCCTCGCGCTCAACGTACGCGGCCACAGGGACATCCTTCCTCTAAAAAGAGGGCGCCACCGAGGCGATATGTATCGCGAGAGCTCTTTCCCCGCTTAATATCGCGGATCGCTATTAGACTTGTTCGCGCGCGACTTTTCTTCCCAGTCCCTTGTTTCTCCCAAGTCTCCGCGCAGGAGGCGCCTCTGCTGGTGCAAGATTTATTTTTCGCCGCGCCGCTTCCACGTGCCTTCCCGCGCGCACACCTTCGACACGCTCCCTCACTTTGTAGCGAGAAGCCCATACGTCGGCGGCCAGGGATCGTGCGTAGGCTCGCTAAACGCTGTTCCGGCGGACGAGGCCAGCCGTCGAAGGAGCTCGCCTTCCCTCGTATTTATTGCGGAACCAGAACCAGCCAGTTAAAACGGGGAGTCATCCCCGCATCCCTTCTCTTGCCGAGATAAGCCGCTCTGGCGCTCCGCGCCAGCCTCCTTCCACACAAGCACTATCTCAGTTTTATTTCATTTCTGGGCTTTCCTTCTTTTGTTTCTTTCTCTTCGTCGCGGACTTCCTTTTCTCTTATGATAACGGTATTTTCGAAAAGTACTTCCTCATCTCTCTTGTTTTTTTCTTTTTTCTACTTTACGGCTTTTCCTGCAGACCTAAAGGCCGCCTATAAACAAGACAGAGAAATGTGTATGTGTGATATAGAAAAAGAGAGAAAAAAAGAGAACAAGAGAAATGCGAGTTGAAAGTAGAGGAGAGAACAGAGAGAGAGATGCAATGAAGAAGTTTCCGCGCGATCGAACCTGCGCTTTGCCGCCTGACGACGGTTCGCACCAAATCAATTATTGGGGATTTGGGAACCGCGGAGCACTTAGGCTTTTCGCCGGAGTTCGGCGGTGGTTATGGGTGGATAACCACGAGTTAACGCCCACTCTCCGCTTCGTCGCGCCGGTGTAGCAATAAGGTGGCAGGTTGCTATAGCTTCGGCTTCTCAACTGATAAGCAAGCGAAATGGGAAAATTAAGAGTTCGAGAGGAGAAAATAAATAAATAAATAAATAAATAAATAAATAAATAAATAAATAAATAAATAAATAAATAAATAAATAAATAAATAAATAAACAAAGCAGCGATCTTATGCAGCGGACACCGCAAGCTTTTCATCAACTTCTTCTTTGATATATAACCGCAACTACCTCAGTGTCTGTGACGCGCATATACTCCTGCGAAAATTATCGAGAGCGAATGGTGGATTAGTGCTTGCCGTGGATAGTTACTAACTGTACAATACAGCAGAGGAATGGGTTCGATCTGTAATGATGGTGGCCGGCGAAGGTTTTTTTCTTCTTACGTCACAAGGTGAGGGTGAAGCTGAAGAAGCGGCTGTGGACGAGGACACGGCGATGGCCTGACAGAATAACTCAAAAGAACGAGCGGACCGACTGAGACCGTAAACTCGGTTTCGAGCGTTTAATCGCTTTCCCAGTAGGAGACGTTACGAAGGTTCTGCTACTTCACCGCGAGACACTGGTGGTCGAAAATAAGACGCGTTCCAAACCGCTGGAGGAGGCTGTTCACGTTGCGTCCACGCATCCAGGGTCGCCGATCGATTATATGAGTATCGAATTACGAGCTGCATTATAAATCCTCGTGTCGTTACGACGGCGTTAATACCGCGTCGTAATATCGACTGTTAGGAATGGCCGTACGGGGTGGCAACGTGCCAGCTTTCAGCCCGCTGCAGGTGTTCCAAGCCCACCAGACGGGGCGCCCTTCAGAGAATTGCGGATGACCGGCAGCCACGTGGCGCGCGGTCAGGTCAGGAATGTGGTACTCCGCCGCGCCACCCCGGACGGAGCACAGTTCTACGAAGCCCTCGGTCGTCGACACCGAGAGCTATGCGGCACCGCGAGCTATGCGACACCGAGAGTTCTACGAAGCCCTCTGACGTCGGTTCCGGAGCCTTTGTGTGTGGGCGCTCGAACTTGTGTGCCTTGGTGTGTGTGTGCCGTACTGCGGGGCGGCGGCAAGTTTACAATGATTGGACGAACGTTTACGACCAGTCGGACTCCGTCCACGCCGAACGATGACGTCGAACTATGACGTCAAGCGGAGAGCTTATAAGCAGCGTTTGCCAGCTGCTAGAGGGTGCTCGTGTCGTGCTCGTCGTCGGGAGCTGAGTGCTCGTTGTCAAGCTCGAAATGTAGTAGTGAGCTGTGTGCTCGTAAACTGTTTGCTGTATGTTAGTTTTGCGGGCTCCATATGGGAGTCGCGCTCGACTGCCAATGTATCTTGTCTTAAAATGTAAAATCCTGTAAATAAATCCTGTTCCCCAAGTTCATCCATACGTCTACGACCTTCAACTCCTTCAAATGGTGGCAGCGGCAAGACAGTCCGACGACTCCTACATCTGGTTGACAGCGGTAGGATCGTCCGCGAAATCTTACACGACGCAATGGCGGATATTCCGGCAGTAATGAAACAGCATGTCGCAACTGCAGCGTTTCACTTTTAACCCGGTGTCAATATCTAAAAGCGACGCAGCTATAGATACTAGACAGGTGAACAAAGCGAAGTTTCGATGACGAAGCAGATGCTCAACAGCGCCGCACTATTAACTGTGCTGCACGAGAGTAGACACCAAATGTTCTCCGTTTCTTTTTTTTATTATTATTCGAAAATCGTACTCACAAATCGCGAAGAGTTGTTGTTCCTGACAGTCTTTGCGTTGCCGAAAGCCTCGAGGATCGTGTTGGACTCCAGGATGACATCTTTGGCGTGCTGCAAATAAACGTGCGGCACAACGTTCAAAGTGTTTGCAAAAAGACCATAAAGCAAAAATGAAGTCACGGTTTGTGACATACACTCTGTACAAATGCAGAGGCCGGCTATTAACTGTTTCTTCTGAAACGAAAGCTCACATGCGAACAACGGTCGTGATGAACAGAAGCCCCGTTCCGAAGGGGCCATTAAATTTGTAGATTTGAGCTCGTTCTAGGCCTCCATTGTTACGTGCTGTTTTCTCGGAAAGAAGCTGGGCTTGCTCAACCAGTACAGCAAGAAAACAAATAAATAAAAAGAAGCTCCTGCGAGGTATTTTGTAAAGTTATACGGAAATACTGAAAATAAAACTTCATCGTAAGCGGAATGACGCCTGCCTCGTATAAATTGCGGTTTAGTACCTAGAATCTAGGAGGACAGTGCAACAAGTATTTCACATTATCCATTTAGAGTAAACAAGCAAACGAATAAAAGAAAAATAGTCGAAGCCAACCACTCTACCGAATGCCCTCTCTGTGCACCATATAAAACTTCAGGTCAGATTAGCGACACAGCGCCACAGTTTTACGTCACATCCACACATAACGCGGTGCTGGACGAACTCAGTGTTACATCGAGGGAGGCCCACGCAACACACGTATCGGAACAATTTAGTGTGCAGCTGAACAATGTGTGTGGTTCAGTCACGCATTTGTAACACAAACGAAACATGCGTGCTAACGTCTTTATTTTTTTTTTGTCTTCTTGCGCCCGTTGCTTTCCTGTTACAACGCCCAAACACTTTGTCTCCGTTGTGGGCACTTTCGAAACTCTAACGAGATACCCTTCCTGCATTCCTGCACAGCTTCATGCTCCATAAAAGGGCTAAGCTTACACATATGCTAAAAATCATTTTTTTTAAGTTAAGTACGCTGGTCTGCTTCTGAAAGCAAAAAGGACAGAATTTATTTCTTGCACTTCATAGGCAAGAGGCGCATTTCATATTTTCAATCAAGGCACTTAAGTTTAAATGACAACAAAAGCTTCAAGCAAAGACATACTCGAGACGGATATAGTTATATTGCTTTGCTTCAAAAAGTCGTAAGAAAAGAATTATGAAAAAACGAGATAGATAGATAGATAGATAGATAGATAGATAGATAGATAGATAGATAGATAGATAGATAGATAGATAGATAGATAGATAGATAGATAGATAGATAGATAGATAGATAGAGAGAGAGAGAGAGAGAGAGAGAGAGAGAGAGAGAGAGAGAGGAAAGGCAGGAAAGTTAGCCAGATGCGAGTTTCCGGTTTGCTACCCTGCACTGGGGTGGGGCATATAGGGGTTGTAAAGACGACAAAGAGTGCGAGGATAAGAAAAAGGAACAAGAAAGAAGAAAAGAGAAAAAGAAAAAGAAACAGAAAAAAAAGGAACACAGGTAACAGAACCAAGGCACGTGTTTTAGTCTATGTGAAGCTAGTCATAGTAAAGCGGGTAATTAAATGCATACAACTAACGGCGATGCGCGTATTTTCATTCTATACAATGTGTAATCTAATGCGATGTTTATGCTTATGCGTTACGAAGGTCCCACCTTTAACCTCACGCAATTTCTGCATTTATATGCGCTACAGTATTCCCAAGTTTATGCCGAAATCAAACCCAAATCAGGCGTACGCTCAGTGTGAAACGTCTATGCACTGACGTCGGCAGGACAAAGGCAACGCATGATTAAAGGGATGGCTTCACTAGTTCCAACCGCTCTACCGGAACAGTAGCCGTTCTGTCATACGCCATCTCTTTGATGTTAAAACTTTATTACATCACGACGCTGACGGCAGCAGAAAGAACGGCTCCCCAAGGTACCTTCAAATGCGTGCTCCAATAGCCACCCAATCCGTGGACCATTTCCTGCGATGTGAAGGCAGCCATAGAAACTCCGCAGTTTGCCCTATGTCTTGAGTTACACGAGCAGCAATAGTGTACGAAACAAAGCGATCGAGAAAGGACACGACATTCTATTTTAACGGTTGCCAAGCAACTGCGGAATTGCCTGCTCATAAACAACATGGCGAGTACGTATACCGCTCTCGAGAACGGATGCTGCGAGGCAACTTGAATCAATCCCTCTCATCACATTTCTACGATACAGCTCACAGTGTTTCACCCAACTCCCGCATGCATCCTGTCGACCCTAGCTTGCGACTTCGCCTGCAACCTAGACTCTCCCGTCGCGAAACGATCTTCACTGTGCCGCCCGTGGTTAGGCGTAGCGCTTATGAACGCCTATTTATTTATTCCTAACAAGAATGGCCGACAATGCTGAGTGGAATTGTTTTTTGCGGGTGTGATGCGGCAATAGGGCAGCTTCCCTGCCGCTGTCCGTCCTTCGACGCTCAACAAAGCGCCCTGCCATGTGCACCGCTGGGATTCATGGGAGACCCCTCTTGGAGAAAAATATCCTTGGCCCAGGCATTTGTTTCATGCACAAGGCAACGTAAGCCCAACTGCTCTTCTTGAAGGCGACTGGATGAACGCTTGTGACTATAAGCAATTGTACAAATTCTTCTATAATATTCTATGTTGTACTGTTTATGTTACTCTGTATATTTTTGTGTTGTTTTACTCACTCCTGCAACAGCCCGACAAACCTTACAGAATTGTAAATGAATGAATGAATGAATGAATGAATGAATGAATGAATGAATGAATGAATGAATGAATGAATGAATGAATGAATGAATGAATGAATGAGCAAACGTTCATCTGCCGATGTAATTACACTGACTGCCTCGAGTGAAATATTTGTTTAAGAAACTGACGTTTCGGCCTTGGGCCTGCGTGCTTTCTTACTCTCCCACAAATGGCTTCAAAACTCTTTAAAAAGCACTGCACAATGCAATTCATCGTTAAAGGAAACGCGCCTGCTCGAGGCGAACGGGAAGGCCTCTTCTGGGACATCTGGAAGCACTGGACTTTGCAGCGGACGACTTGCGAGATGCAAGGCTTCTTTTTCTTCTTTTTTTTCTTTACAAAAGCTTGTTTTTCAACAACCAAGGGACAATTTTCTTTGCAGGAATAAGGTTTTAAAGTGATTCCACTACAAGGTCACTATATATTAGGTCCACCTCAAATTGAGTACTTAGCTTGGTACCACACTGTATAAAATAGCAGCCTCCTGGTGAGCTTGCAACACGAAGAGTCCTACCTGAACTCTGGATCCCCCGCCGGATACCTGGGCGATGTAGCCCATGATGTATTTGGCGGCTACCGTCTTGCCCGCACCGCTTTCACCTCTGCGCAAAAGAGCAGAACCCGGCGAAACACATCAACGCTGGGAAACAATAAATAGTTTTATTCAGTTAGCCTCGCTGTTCATAAAGCTTAGCTCAGCTTCCCAGCAAAACACTAGAGGTGTGCACGAGGTCCGGGTGACCTGAAAGCCCCAATCCGACCCGGCCCGCGAGTCGGGCTTTAGGCAGCCCAACGTCATCGCGACTCGGGCCCTGGCCGGGCCCGGGCTTGAAAATGCAAGCCGTGCACAGATCTGACAATAATACTTGAACACTTGTAAAAGTCTTGAAATTAACGAAGCGTCCAAGATGCCTTGGCCATTTAACAAACGTACATATGTCTAACAAAAGAACAACTTGCGCGTAACAACAGCAGGTTTTCGGTCACGTTATTGAAACAGATCTATCTATCTATCTATCTATCTATCTATCTATCTATCTATCTATCTATCTATCTATCTATCTATCTATCTATCTATCTATCTATCTATCTATCTATCTATCTATCTATCTATCTATCTATCTATCTATCTATCTATATATATATATATATATATATATATATATATATATATATATATATATATATATATATATATATATATATATATATATAGAGTAGAGAGAGAGAGAGAGAAAAACAAAGAGACAGACAGAGCAAATTTTCTGGAATGCCTAGCTCCAGAATAATGACACTGGAACTGCGACGGACAACTAATTTTTAAGACGCACCTAAGTAATTAGATCGCCCTAAACATAAACACAATACGTAAAAAAAAAAACCATACGCATACGCTTAAAAACCAAACCTTACTTAATGTACGCTTATTACAGCCATTTGAAAGCAAGTAGTCGAAGGCCTTGATGCAGAGGAACAATAAGTATACAAGAACTGTCCCTGCACATGAATGTTTGCTTCCGGATGAGCAACTGTAATTAAGCATGTGCATTTCCAGATTGTGGCATCCTAAGCGGTCCTTGTTATAACTCTCTTAACCAGTTCTCATTCAGCGACAAAGATAACCTGAAGTGAACTTGAACCAAAGTGCTGGCTGAAAGCAGAACGCGCGCCTGCGTTCCTATCACAACCAACCCCGAAGGTAGAAAACTACCGTCTCGGCAAAGGTCTGGTCTTTGTTGTTATATTCACGCCTTTTAATAACTCTCTTAACCAGTTCTCATTCAAGGACAAAGATAACGTGAAGTGAACTTGAACCGAAGTGCCGGATGAAAGCAGAACGCACGCCTGCGTTCCTGTCACAACCCACTCTGAAGGAAGAAGACTAAAGACTCGGCAAAGGTCTGGTTAGTGCAACAAACTTCGGCCGTCACCAACAAACCACGCACCCCTCTTACAACATCTTCCACGCCAGCCCACGACGAGGCACACGGGGCCCTTCATTGCGTATGCCCCGCTGGAGGTGCGCTATAAACAAAATTTGCGCCTCATCTAGAAGGAGCGTGCGTCAAGTTCCGCGTACATCAAACACGTCTCAACCGGTTTTACGCCAAGTCACCAATATTTAATGGCTAGACCGGAAGGCAGGCAGGCAGCCATGCGGGGCACCTTTTGTTGTCTTCTTAACGGGCTCCCTTCCGAGCGCCCTTTTTAAAGCAAAGCATCTAGGGAACAGGATACGACTATCGAAGCTCCAGCCGTAAACTTTATCGCTCTTCCAAGCTAGCTGCGCAGCCAAGGCGTCCGCGAAAATCGAAGGGACGCGCATAAGGGGCAACAACGGTCGATAAACAAGTAAGCAAGTACGCAAGGAAGAAGAAGATCGAATAAGCTAGAAGAAGAAGAAGAGGACAGGTCTCAAAAGTCGCGGGTCATTCTTTCTTTAAGCCCTCTAAGTCTCTCAGAGTTAGTTAGTTTAGGAAGAAAGAAGAAATAAAATTCGGTAGCGAAGAAAGCGCTAAACGCAGCGAACAAAGGGCAGAAATGGCGTAAGACAAATTAGTGGACGCCACGGGGGACCCTATACCGAGCTCGTGCGTGATTTACTGAACGAAGTCGATGCTTGTCTCGGGGCGCATTAATACATCTGCCTGCAATGCTCGCCGCCGCGTTTACCCGCATTTCCAGCCGAGCCTGGGTCAATATACAAATTGTTTTCTAGGTTTGCCTAGATTTTGTTTGTTGTGATATCGTCAGGCTGCATCAACAAATAAGGGAGTCGGGAAACCAAAGAGTAAAATAAAAAGACATTAGGTCGGATATAGCGCGGATATGCACGGTCGATATAGGTGCACATTAGTCACCGCTTCCTCCCATTCTTTACCCTCATCTCCTACGCAGTTCCCGCGGCTCATTTAGTTGCACATACAAAGCTAATAGCGACGAACACGAATGGCTGGAAACAGCGTTGATTGAAATTAACGCGCTGAAGCAAAGAGAACCAGAAGAATTAATATTACAAAATGCGCTTTCTTTTTCTTTTCGTCTTTTACGTTTAATGATTTATTGAATTAATGTTGTTTATTCCATCGCATCGTAATTTAGTACAGCTTGAGGCAGTCTGTCTGCTCGGGCATCATTCAATGGGTGACCTATGTGTAAAATACATACTTTGTAAGGTAAGTAATGCCGAATAATGAGTTGAAAATCAGACCTAGTATCTGCCCACGTTCCAACATGCGGGGTTTATGTTAGCATGTAAGAAGTAGGCGGAGCTTAAAGTAAAAAAAAAAGTATTATACTGTAAAATAATGCACACCACCAGTGTATATCATTGATCTTAGTACAATATGAGTTTGTGAAGTTCTGACGTTTCTTCCTCTTTTATGCTACATTTCTTTTTTTTTTTGGTCGCTGCTACACGACAAGGGGTATCCGTCATAACGCAAGGTGACTTCCTTCCTTTATCATCATTCATTGAACCCAACAAACGTACAAATAAATAATTAACAAAGCGAGAAACAGAAAGAGAGAGAGAGATGAGAGACACAAAGAGCAGATTTATGTACCAACAGTTGCAGCTTCTCACCGAAGTAACCTAACGGGAGTTAGGCGTGACCTTGACAGACTAATAGTGTAAGGAGGTTCCATATAGGAAGAACAGCACGTTGGTTCAAGAGAGGTGAGGGGAAGGACAAAAGTTCCGCTCGACGTTAGGAGCGAGCTTAGGGAAATATCAAAGCTCGAAGTAACACGAAAGAGAGAGAAAGAGAGAAAAGAGAAGTAGCACTTGCTGTTGGGCTAGTTCATGCATGCCAAATAATAATGAATTGAGCGCCAAAATCACCGTTACAGGCAGGGGAGGGGTCCTGTTCTTATGTCTTTCCCTCTCTGTCATAGTTTTCGTTTGCGCGAAACTCATTATTATTTAGAAAAGAGAAGAATTTCGAGTGCTTCGAGAGGAGTTGCTGCGAACGGCAGCTGCGTCGAGTGAAAGTATGTGGGCGGGGACAAAAGGGCGCCGAGATACCGCGAGAGTGATGAAACGCTGATGCGAGGTGACAGAAATAACAAAGAAAGAGAAAAGCGAGACGGGCCTTTCGTATCAAGACAAAGGCACGCACTTACGCCGAGAGAACAGTTCAGAGGCGGCTTCGCCAAAGTTTACCCGCGCGGTTGCGACAATGCTGACGCAAGCGCAACGCTCGCGTGCTCCTGAGCGTGCGCGAGAGAAAAGACGCGCGCACCCGCAAACGTTTTGTTAGGGTTCGCGAGTGCGGTAACAGGGCCGCTCTCGTCCGCTTTTTTGAGAAGAATTGGGCGCGTCATTGACGGTGCTTTTAACGAGAAAAGGGCCAGCAGAAAGGGAAAGAAGGCGAAAGCGATTCCTGTACAGTCGGTCATAATTTTTTTAATGCGATTAGCATTGTTTGTGTAGTTCAAACACTTTTCTTTCTGCCTGTATCAATCTGTCTAACCACTTTCACCGCGCTTTTATCAGTCGCGCAACTTTCGCGGTGCGACTGATGAAAGTGAGAACCAGGTCGCTTCTACATAAAAGTTTTACACCTGAAATAGGCGCTTACGCAGTCGCGTCGTAGTTAATTCGAAGTCACGGTTACTGAACCCCAAGTCACAGTGGCAGCGGCGCAAAGCTCCATGGATGTGGTTTCGAAGCATTGTTTAGTGAAGCTTTGTTTGCAGCGCCCGAAGGTGTGGACGCTGTGGCGTGTGGGTCTATTAATTCTATTAGCAGTTTCAGCCTACTTTCCCCGTGCATACTGCCAACAAAGGTGTCTTCAGTAAATACGGCATAACTACGTGGCTTTAACGCTAAACGCATTAACGTCCGAAGTCATCGTGAGATCAGTTCCGTTGGGATTTCTTAATGCGCTAGTATTAGGAGTGTTCAAGTGAACAAAGAAAGTGACAAGTGAAAGAAGATGATAACAAAAAGGATTTCAATGCAGCCAAGAATACGTTCAAGTGCCGATGCTCAAATGTACGACGCGAACTGAGTCAAGGAATGCGGCTCGTCTCCGTGGCAAGCAAAACGCAATCAGCTTTGGCCCGAACGAGTAACGGTTCGTCTTTGGCGACATTGGTGGGGCAAACAGCTAGGGCGAGTACAACTTCGGGCTGGCTAGTTTAAGGGGTTAACACGCACGCCGGCTCACACGGGCAACCGGCAAGTTGCCGCGTTTATCGCCGATGAGGGAACGCGAGAGCGATTTTGGGGACACCGTGCGCTCGCGTTTAGTCGGACTAGTTGGAGGTGCTCGGTCGCTCCGCTCGGGCAGCTTATCGCGGCGAAACAACGCGCGCCGTCGCCTTCCCACTCCACCAGATTGGGTCGCCATTGTTCCTCGCAGACGACACCGAGCTGGAGACAAAAGCGTAGCTGCGGTGCTTCGATCGTTTCACAGCGCGCGCGAGCCGGTCGGCGATTCATTGAAACTGGTCCTCGAATATGCAGATGCTTCTCTCGACAGATGAGGGGGTGGGGGGGGGGGGGGGTTCACTCTCGTAACTTTTCTTAAGAGAACTGAACCATTCGAAGCCGTTGAGGCGCCCGCAGATCACTGAGGCGATCGACGTGGTAACGAGAATAAAGCGCGGACGGTACCTGCGTAAGATAAGTTTCGTGAATACAGGCACTGAAGCGTCGATGAATGGTCGAGACACCTGCAAACAAGAGGCCGAATTTGCGTGCCCTCTGTTTCGCTTGCTACTAGTCTATCTACTCACACTTCCTAGCTGATAGTCATTATTCCGTTGTTAAAAGTTTATACATGCACGCTTGCCTTATTGACAGCTATTATATGTATCGTCGACTAACTTCTCTAAGGCGTCAAAACGCACCTTGAAAAGTAGCTTCTCCACGGTAGGGAGCTTAGTGCGGAAAAGCCCCCTTATGTAGTACCTTTTACATTACGATGTTGGACGCGTGAGTCGAGAACTTGGTTTAGAGTCCCACTCCCATTTTCTACTCTTTACTCTGCGACTGTCAACTGCGAGCGGCGAGTGCGGAGTACGCATGCAAATTAAACTACGTGCTTTTCCGTCGCAAATTATTAGCCCATCTGCTGACGTCACTGAAGCGACGCGCACCGGATGCCCACAATATATAGCCGCTCCATATGCCTTAAGTGATGCTGAATTCTCAAGCATTTGAACAAAAACAGAAATGTAAAATTGCAGCATGAGGAAAGATACGGGCATGCAATAAAATTTTACCTTCCCGACCAAGCCAGAATAGGGTCGGCTGAGAGTGCAATCTCTTCGCGACTCCCTTAAACAGGAAGAACGGTCACGCCCGTGGGAAAACGAGCGACGCGGCTGGGTATTTAGCAAATGAGGCATTGGCAGGTGGTAATGCAAGAAATATGGAAGCGTTTATGCGCGCTTATAAGAGTACACGTTACCATTACAGGACTAAAACTCGGAGTGAGTGAGAGAATGAGTGAGTGAGTGAGTGAGTGAGTGAGTGAGTGAGTGAGTGAGTGAGTGAGTGAGTGAGTGAGTGAGTGAGTGAGTGAGTGAGTGAAAAATATTTAAATAAAGTAAATTTAGTCTTTTTTATTCTGTTCAAAATCGGTAGCTGTGGAGAGGTTGAGGTAGATAGTACATCGGCTAAGGCATTTTTTCTATGTTATACAGAAAAAAAAAAGAATAACAATAATACCTAAGGTATTAAATAAATAAGTAATAAAAATATTGAAAATGATCTTACTAATGGCAACAATGCCAGAACAGAGAGTTTATTCGACATCTAACGTCTGTGCTCGCCGCTGCCCAAATGCTCTATCAGACATTGTAGTCTTTACGTGTTGGTGCAAGGCTCCTCCACTGCCTAAGGTGGATGGTAGGCGTAAACAGACTGCTCAGTTCAAGTTCAGTCCACAGTACGGAGTACAGGTGCATCACTTCGTGCATAATTGCACAGGATGAGTTATCGGCTTATCGCAAACGCTTATCTAATACTGTACATACTGAAAAGTATTTTGAGAAAACGTTCGCTTTTTGCTGCAGATTATTCGCTGACCATGGTACAAGTTCTTCAACATGGGTCGAACCTGGACCTTCACAGTTCTAACACTGGCGATATCTCTTGCGCCGTGAGGATATCGAGTGTGCATACCCGCGTGCTCCAAGAAGACTTAGTGATTCGCGATGGAGCGTGCCGTGCATTTGGTCATGCCATTTGGTCAACGCTGATGGCAAAAGCTTAATCAAGTAACAAAAAAAATAGCGATGCGATAAATAGTCCGCACTTAAAGTATGGCAAGCGAAGCGGACACAGATGCAAACCGGCTCCAAAGCGAGGACAGAAGTCCGTGGAAAAGATACCGGGAGGCGCATCGAAGGCTACCTGAAAGATCAGTCAATGACATACACAGACGAACGGGAGGTTATCGAAGTCATTGGAAAGAAGCGTTACGGAACGAAGTACAAAGTTTCGAGAGGCTATAGCCTGTCGATTTTATCATGCGGTTTTAGTGTGAAGAAGCCGAGAATCTTTTTATGTCCGTACAATCTATGTGCAGCGTAGCAGTCTCACGTAAGTGCAAAGAGGTAGTGCCCAGAGAAAGTAGCGCTGACGAATGGTGGCTCACACTTCCCAGCTGATAGTCATTATTTTGTCGTTAAATGTTTCTGCATGCACGCCTGCGTTATTGACAGCTATTATATGTATCGTCGACGAACTTCTCTACTGCGTCAAAACGCACCTCGAAAAGTAGCTTCTCCACAGTAAGGGCTTAGTGTGGAGAAGCCCTCTTCTGTAGTCCCCTTAGCATTACGATGTTTGGCGCATGGGTCGAGAACTTGGTTTCGAGTCTCCTTCCCATTTTCTACTCTTTGCGACAGTCAACTGCGAGTGACGAGTGCGGTGTACGCATGCAAATTAAACCACGTGCTTTTCTGGTTCATTATGGTTCATCTCTGTCATGACTCGGAGATGAACATTCGTGCCTATCACCGGTCTATGGCGGAAAACAGCACGACGACGCAAGTCCAAACGTATAATTGACAAACACAGCCCCCGTGTGTGTCTATTCCGTCTTTGTTTTTGCGAATTTCGCACTGCCTTCCGCCACGAATCGGTACCGACTCGTCCGGATGCCAGCCCTCATACCGCCTGTCTGGCGAGTTGCGTGCACTTGCACTCTCAGTTCGCCCAGCACTTTTCGGTTTACTCTCGAGGCCTATTATGAAGAGACAGCTCGAACCGAGCGAACACTGAGGGCGACCCATTTACAATGGCGACGCGGCCTTACCGAAGTGCGCGGCGCCAAACACGAATAGACGACGGCAGCTCGTTACTAGGCCCCATTCTGCGAACAGAACGACCGGTCTCGCGTAGCAAAAAAACCCGAAACGCGTCTTCTTTTTCTTTTTTTGCAGATAGCAGTTGAAGAAGCCCTACCCTTTCTACTCTCCACCATCCTTCCGGGATCTCCAATTCGCATGTGAGGGGCGCCGATCACGAATGCGGAAAGAAATTGAAGGGCGAAGAGTTCGGTCAGAGCGGTTCTTATCGACAAACAGCTGTAGTTTGCTTAACAGGAGCGAGACGGCGGTGGGTGGGTCGTGAAAAAAAAAAAAAAAGAACGCAGCGTCAGAGAGCTTGTCTTACGAACAAACGCCAGTGCGTGCGCGCGCGCGCGAGAGAGAGACTCGGGATGCATGAACACTATAGAGACGCGGAAGACGCTTGCAGTACTTGCATTTCTGCGAAGACGCAGAAATGCAAGTACGGCACAAAAAGAGCCAGACAGTTTCAGAGAAGACGGCAGTTTCGTGTTTCAAAGACGCGCGCGCGCTTGTGTGTATACTGACGCATTCGAACTGTGTTTGTTTTGCCGGGAGCAATCTCATCTGAACACTGCTCTCTTGATAGTATAAGCGCGCTAGAATGGAGCGTTCGCAACGATCGCTCCTTCGAATGATTTCGTCCCCCTGATGCTGCTGCTGCTGCCGAAGTAGATAGCTCTTTATCATTAGGGGGGGGGGGGGCATCCTTCTTCAAGCAATAAACTGCATGCGTCGAGAAGCCCGGAATTTGTCTTTTACGAGGCGAGAGAACGCGGCTCTTTTCTTCCGCGCTTTATTTAAACGGCACCTGTGCGGAGCGCTAGGTGAGTATGCTGCCGCGCATAGCTCATTTAATAAAGAAGGGGTTCGGAGAAAGAAAGCTCCCCGTTTCATTTCCGGAAGGACACCTCGGGACGTCGCAGTTGTGGTATAATTTTTTTCGTCGAGAGCGATATTTCATTAAAGCTTGAAATTCGAGTGATTGCTTTATGCAACAGAAATTTTCTCTCATGTCGCGTGAATTTATCTACTTAAACATATTTTTGAAAACGCAGACCCATTGAGCTGCGAACACTTCTTAAGTTACCGACCGACCGACCGACCGACCGACCGACCGACCGACCGACCGACCGACCGACCGACCGACCGACCGACCGACCGACCGACCGACCGACCGACCGACCGACCGACGGACGGACGGACGGACGGACGACAAGAGTATCATAGCGCTCTTGAAAGCCTCGTAGCACAATAAGTTTTCATCAACGATAAGTTCCCATCTACGGATGTGAATTCCTGCAGGTGTTCCAGGCATATTAACTAATAATAATAATAATAATAATAATAATAATAATAATAATAATAATAAAGAAAGAAAGAAGGAGAAACGGCACATGATGGATAAATCGCCAACAATGACAGAAGGGTCTCAGCCCCCCCTCCCCCCCCACACACACATACACACACTTCCCCACCCATTAATTTTGTTTCCTCGCCACATTCCCAAACGAATCTCCTTTTTGTCTGTTTACAGCGTGCATTGCCCAGGTCTTTCTTTCTTTCTTTCTTTCTTTCTTTCTTTCTTTCTTTCTTTCTTTCTTTCTTTCTTTCTTTCTTTCTTTCTTTCTTTCTTTCTTTCCAGATACAGTGGACCACGATCTAGTTCAAGCGGAGTGGCTACTATAAATAACAGAAATGCGAGTAGTATACAAGAAATAGAAAAAAAAATGAAGACGAAGCCATACCACATCACTAAAACATAACGCAAAGTAATTGCAACGCAGAAATAATAATAATAAAAAGAAAGCATGCTGTTATTCTCCCGCTGTGAATAGTGTAGGCTCTTTTCCATCGTAGTTGCACTCGCGGGCTGGCATGCCGGCTTCCGATCGCGCCGGTCAGAGTTGGCACGTGACTCGAAAGCTTTGCGAACCGCGTCGCGACCCCGGCGGCCTGTCCGAGGGCGAGGATCACGGCAGCTGCGCCAACACTACCGCCAAAGTCACGGTCATTCGTTAAACGCGCTGCGTAAAGTAACGGCTGCGTTTCGCGCCATGAAAAGTCGATAAAAAAGGAACCGAACGAGCGAATGTCCCCAGGCGTCGGGACTCGCTAAATATAGGTGCTTCCACCAAGCAAAGAAAATGGACAAACGTAACGGGAGAGAGAGAGAAAAAAAAATAACAAGGAAAGACTACGCCACACATTGTGATCGAGTGAGCACGAAGGAGTCATATTTCGCGGACGCGTTGCTTAACGCCACACCTATGTGTGTGCACGCCCCGAAAGTACAGCAACACGTAGACTAAAATGAAAAAGAAGTATGCTACAGGGAGGCTCAGAGATCACGTCAAACAATATGGAGAGCCTCGTCACTGGCAGTGAAAGGCAGAGGACCAAATAGTATTTTGTTGGCTCCACATAACTTTTGTCCGCTTTCCTGTCTAGAGGATAGGCACCGCCCTGTGTGCCCTCGCCGCTTTTTCTTTTCTTTTCGCGCAAGCAGTTGCTGGCGCACACTGCAGGTGAGTGCAAAGCGAGGTCAACACCACTGTTACCATAAACGAGTCTTCTTTTTCTTTTTTTTTGTCTTCATCGCTTCTTTCCATCAGCGAAGCCATTGTTCGCACTTTTCTTTGAAATTTATGTTGCAGTTACTTATTTTTTGTGTGCGTGTGTGTGTTTGTGTGCTCCGATAAACAATGGAACGATGAGGCGAACAGCTTGGGTCGCGCGTAAAAGGGTAGAGCTTTCCCTAAACAGCCGGCCGTTCCTCAACGCACCGTGACACACAACGGACGCCTTAAGGCGAGAGGAGAGACGACGCTATTGGGAGGCAAACAGCGCCCACAGCTGGACGGCGATAAAAGTGAGAAAGAAAAAAAATGTCGCCTTACAAGTTTTAGCGTGCCGAGCAGCAAAACTACGTAGGCGTTCTTGCAGTGGATATGAGCGACAACGCCGAGCGTGGATACATGGCTCTCTCTCTCTCTCTCTCTCGACACTTATCTTTCTCCCTCCGCCTGTGCTGTTCATAGCACTGAGCACGGTTGTGGATTCCGTAAGCGTGCTCAAATAAAGTGCGCTCCATGCCACGATGTCAAAATTTAAGACAGCGCCAGGAAATTGGACGCGATAGTGAGACACACACGATGTGCTTTTTCAACTTTTCTGTCTGACAGCGGCACGAAACTGGCCTGAACGATACACTGAAAGCAGCACTAGTGGTGCGGGTTTGCGTGTGCTTTGCGAGTATGGTGCGCTTTGCATGCGTTATTCCGTGCGGCATCGCTCCTATCTGGAATAGGCTGCTAGAGAGCGACCAGGCAAATTTCTTTAGCTTTCCCAGAAGTTCGTCACACCCGTTCTTTCGAACCAATACATAATCGTAAAAAAAAAAAGTAGCAGCTAGAGCGGCTGACGGTAATTGACGGCTGCGATGTAACAGACTATCCGAGTTCCAGTTGCGTTTTTTTTTCTGTGCCAGCGCCAATCTTACGCAATCCGCTCACTAAATTTACGTGCAAGTTTGGATGACTGATAGCCAATTCCGTATTATGCTATCCAATTATAAAGTTCAAGTGCAAGATTGGCTGACATTTATATTTGCTAGGAGTTGTGTGGGACTCTCGCAATATGGGCAAGCAGACGCAGCCGCTCGATCTTCACATAACATTGCCGATTGCGTTGCTATCCCACTGTCAAGAACAGACGCAGCGAGAAAGCTCCGTGCGCTTGCCCGCGAGCTTACCTTGGCTCAATAGAATTCGGCAGGCTTTTAAAACAGGCACCTTTGTTCCCAGGATGCTGATCCGAAGCTACGCCTTCCACATGGCTTACCACCGACGGGTGGTGTAACTCTCATCTGTCGCCTATGGCTTGGAGTAGCTTTCACCAATGCGTACTCTTACGTCATCGGAATGGCCATATGTCCAGATTGTGAAGTTTGCGGGTGCAAAGAGACGATAGACGGCACCTTCTGTGTGATTGTCGTCGTTCCAGTGCACAAAGACAAGTCCTCAGCACCACGCTCTACAGGACCGACAACCGTTCCCTTACGGAAGGCAAGATTTTTGGACCCTGGTTCCAGCCGACATGGGCACGAACTGCTTTAAAAGAGTGTGTTTTTTAAAAGAGAGCATGGCTCACTGAAAAAATACAGTATGTGCAAACTGATGCTTTCCTTTTTTTTCTAATCTTCACTTGTTTTCTTATCTTGTCTGCCCCTTCCGCACCACCTGTTGTTTTCCTTGTTTTTTTTTTTTACTTGCAATGTGATGTGGTAAGTTCAGCAAATAAGTATGCTGTGCTTCCTGAGCATATGCCCATGATGACACTACTTGTGTGTTTGTGACTGCTGTCATAGTGTGTGCAGTGTATTTTTTTTCTTGCTTTCTCATTCTTTTTTTTCCGAGTAGAGTTCGTGACTTTGCAATATACGCCCATATATAGACACCCCTTTCCTATAACTGATAGATGTGCGCGCAAACAACAGCAACATGCGAATAACGCTATATATGGTGAAACGAAGGTGAAGGCGGCGGAAGGAAGATGAAACATCATTGGGAAGGCTTGGTAGCTGGAGGATCCCTTTCGAAAGCTTGGAGGTGAAACGAAGGTGAAGGCGACGGAAGGAAGATGAAACATCATAGGGAAGGCTTGGTAGCTGGAGGATCCCTTTCGAAAGCTTGGAGAACAAAGCGTGCTTTATGATCAACAATGCCAGCAATTTCCCGTCGCCGCCATTCCAAAGACCATAAAAAGATACAAGAACAAAGAACGCGGGAGCCTACTGAATTATAGAATAAAATGAACCAATAGGGACAGCAGATATAGCTTTCCGGCGAAAACTAAAACATATCTCTTCAGACGTTCGTGAACAAAACGTACATGGAATGGAAATGAAATAAAGAAAGAAAGAGAGGGAGAGAGAGCAGAAGATAAATAAGAGCTAGGAAAGAAAGTGCGGAACTTTAAGGTAGCAAAAAAAAAGGAAGGTAACTACAATAAAGGAAAGAGTTTTCCGTGATTGAAACAGACTGGACGTGTTTGCAGCGGGCGCACCGGTGAGCTATGCCCTCGCTTCCAGCGAGATTGCATCGTGGCTTCTTCTTCTTCGCAAGAGCTGGGCTCCTTTTCTCTCCGCTTGCCGCCGTGGTCTCTGGGGTCGCGAGTTTACGAAAGTTGTGCGCACCTTGGTTCTGCGAGCAATGAACAGTTCGGTCAGTAGCGCAGTGTTATCAATAATTCCTGGCCACGGGTAGAAGGATCAATCATTAACAGTAAAGGCCAAGTGCACCCGCCCCCTCCCCAATCTCACCAGGAAAGCTAAAGCCGGCGCATTATTTCTTTTCATTTTCAACCTATTTTCACGTTGTAACGCAAGAAGAGAAAGTGCACCAAAGGAGCGGCCCTGACGCACCTTCTTTCTTCGTTGTCACGCTATTGTTGTGCGGTTGCTGTAGTTGCGAAAGAGAGTGGGCTATGGACGAAACACTGAAAGACATTTGTCGCAGGTACCCTCTTCGAGACCGGTAATCTTTCTTTTCTGTTTGCGTGGAACCGTCCAAACTACGCTGTGTGGGCTATAAATGCAAGAAATGAAGAAAGTGCGATCACTGGAACAGCGCAAAGCAGGGGCTGCGACAAAGGCCTGACGTTCTCGGGCGAAGAGCAATCTTGCAAGGTGAAAAAATGGGAATTACAGCTCGCGCGAAAGAAGGAAGCATCTCCTTCCACTAAAGACGCTATTCCTTTCCGCTGACGCGTAAGATGCTCGTCTGGCAACATTCCTCCCTGTCCCTACACGACGCGGCGAGTTGCCGTATACCTCCGCGTATTGTACGAATAATTTGTCACGCAAAGTTCCTGTTTCGCATAACAATTCGATAACAATTTGTTCTGAGAATGCGCGAACCAATATGTGTACGTAAACATATTAAGCCAACCGAACGAGATTCCGAGAAAATCATAGTGAGAAATAAGGCCCTCTTAATTACCATAGAATTAACTACAGACATAATACGTTCAACTTTGCGATAAATTTCTTATTCTTCCCATCTTCATACCACATCATCCACCGCTCACGTGCCCGTATTATATGCGATTTTTTTCGATAACCCCCACCTCTCTCTCGTTAATTCTTTCCGTACCGCGCCTCTTGGGTATCGTTAGCCCGATAACTATTGTTTGAAACGCCGGTTTCGAGACTTTCCACGCCGCTGACGGACACACTGCGCTATAGGAGGGGAAGGAGGGAAACTATTCTTTTGTTTCCTAAGCAGTTCGCCTGTTTACCCCAGGTGGTGATTTTCAAGCGAGCTCCGAAGTTTTCGCGCTCGTCATAGTAGAAAGCAAAAAGGGCCGCGCGCTATCCGTGACTTGAAACGCCGCTTTCGAGACTTTTCGCGCGGTTCACGGACATTCTGCTCCGTAGGACGTGAAGGAGGAGAACTATATTTTTGTATTCTAAGCAGATCGCTCTTTCCTCACCAGGCGTTAATTCTTTGAACGCACCCCGAACTTCGGCAGTCGTCAAAGCAGAAAGCAAAGATGGCCGCCTCCGGGAGCGGCGCGCACGCTTCGAAAGATCGTCGCAAATCTCGCCAATTCCGCTGCGTTTGTGGCTGACTGCATACATGGATAGAGCAGCAGCGAGTCTGAGGACGCTACCTTTTCGTTGGACTTTGACTCCGAGACCCACGACGACGCAAGCCAGCCCGGAACATGGACGGCTGCAGCTTGGCACGCCAAACTTTAGTGCTTGCACTTAAATTTCTGTAGTGGAATAGCTGTTTAATAAAAAAATTTTGCTTTTCTTTTCGGAGACAGTGCTAATTAGATGGCAGTACATTTCTCATATCTCGTAACTTTTGTATCATTTTTTTTCTTAGTAAATACAAGCGCGTCTTTACAAACCTTGTTCAATTTTATCCCACAATCTTGATTTTGGCAATTTCTGTCTTTATCATGACAAACATCTCGGTAATAAAAATTTTATGCGTGAAAAGTGCATTCATTCTGCCTTTTGTACATAAAATACTGAGTGCAGTGGTTTCTTCAGAAAAAGATATCTGGGGTACCCTACAAGAAACACCTATTTTCCCCATGGTAGGAAAAGAATTAAAGCAGCGAACAAAAGCTTACGAGGATGAAAAAAAAAATAAAAGGAAAACGAGCACAGCTCTTGCATAACGGAGCAGTTATATGCAGCTTTCATTCAGGTCGACGTCTCCCTCTCGCCCGCGGCAAACACGCATACGTTGCGTTTCGTGTTCGTCCCACTTGTGGAAACGCACATGGAAGCCGTATACCTCCCGGGACTTTAGCGAGTTTCGAAACAGATTCGACGCACGTCAGAAACCCATCACCGGTTTGTTTCCTTTTTTGCCTTCTTGTCTGGATCACCGCCCACCTGCGTTTCTTTTTCTTCTCGCTCAGTCAGTCCAACAAGCATTGCGCAAAGCTACTTTCTGCACCGAAGGTTTGTTATGACGTTGTTCTCAGTTTTCAATATCTTTTAGTAGCTATATTTTCTTAGAAGAGAAGCACTGCTAACCACGGAGCAAGTGCAATTTCATCACGAAGCTCGCTACGCGCCTTCGTGTGCTCACGACGTGAGACGCCGTGTAAGGGAGATTACAAAACCTTTCCTGCTCTCCGGTGCAGCATATGACGGGCTGTCTTCATATTAAATAACACTAAATCGAATTACAACACAAAGTTTAACTAAAGAAAGACTGAACAGGTCAGCAGGTATTGTTAAATGGGTATGTTATGGGAAAGGCCAAAAGCCCCGCCTGCGACACATGCAGCTGTGAAGAGACGCTCGCACACATTATCTGTGCCTGCCCGCGCTATAGTGTCGAGAGGCGAGTGATGTGCAGAGTGATGGACCAATTGGACAATCGTCCGCTATCATAACTAAAAGGCCAGTGCTCCCAAAGAACATCCGCACAGAAGACCTCTTTCGCGCTGCTCAGATTCCGGCGGTCTACGGTTCTTCACGATAGACTTTAAGAACGCCGCTCCCTGCCGTTCTATAGCGGAGGCGGTTTGTTTGCGCTCGTCATTCTTTCTCTCTATCTCCTCCTTCCTCTTTACTTCTCTTTTTATCTCCCTATTCCTTCCCCCCTGCTGGGTAGGTAACCGGAACTACCTCTGGTTAACCTCCCTGTCTTTCCATGCATCCTTTCTCTCTCTCTCTCTAAATGAACAGGTTGGACTCAACACGCTTCCGGCTACTCCGTTTGACAGGTTACTTCTACGTCGAGTGCAGGCTCGGGCGACACTTTTCGTGCAAGAAAACGACCCAGATACGCAAGAGTACCCCCGATACCCTGTGAGCCGCACCCATAGCTCAGCGGCAATGCGTAACAGAGCGAAATTCGCAATGGACAGGTTTGGCTATTCCGTTTTGTTTGCTCCTGATTAACCCCACTGTGCCAGAAAAGAGTCAGTTTTGATAAAATATTCTACGAGTCCCAACTAATTGCCATGTGTAGGATGGCAATTAGTTGGGACTCCTCCCTGAGTGGAGGGAGCCTAACCGATTCTGCAGGCATTTTTCAATAAACTTACTCTCTCTCTCTCTCTCCCAACTAATTGTACATAGTCCGTCAGCCATCTCAAGTGACCTTCACCTCAGCGTTCACTCGCCTTGCGTAATCCCGTCATGACGCCACGGCATTCGGATTTGCCATTAAACAGATTTGGTTGGCTTTTTAATTATAGTACTATGCCGCGCATGCATGCTTTCACGCCCACGCAGTGCTAAAAGAGCACTACGGGTGTGCGACGCCGCCTCCTCCTAACAAAGTTTCACACGTAAAAAAATATAGGGCACCACCGAATTAGGAGCTCTACACCTAAAGTCACCGCCCCCTACATCTACCGAGAAGACGAAGAACCCTATACGTGCTTCCTTTGCTGCTGCAACGCACCATCGCTAAAATTTTCCGCACACAGGCCGCCTCTTGTACACATCGTATTAGCAGTTAGCCCCCAGTGGAATAGCTAACATCAAGGAATAAAGCAACTGTCCCAAAAGTATCAACGGCTTCTCTCTCTGGCGTGTCCTAAAGTGAATGAGTTAATTCTTTGGAGACGTTCTGCTAGAAACTATATAAAGTTAGTCCATCACCGCGCCCTGTCATTTCGTTAAACTTAGTTCCGAAGTCACTCCAAAGAACGAAAAAAAAAACATTGATATAGCCCATTAAGTACCCGCGGACACATACATGGCTTCACCCCGCTTAGTACCTTTAGGCTGGAGGTACACATGCAATTAACGTTACGTGACACTATGCCTCTTCAACGACAACTCCCACGCGGCTTTGTTTGGCGCCGCCGATCGAAAGCGTGTAGTGATTACCGCCATGTATTGTTTTTCAACATACAGGCGCGACTTTAGGTCTGGTGCAAGTGCGCTTTGCGCAACAAGGCTATCAGCGATTACAAGAAACAATTCACGGCCTACGTCATACCCATAGTGGCACTCTGATGTGAAATCCTCGTTACACCCTCAAGTACACTGCGAACCTCTTACGATGTCAATAGTGGTCATAGAGAGAGAAACGAAGAGGGAAAGGTAAGGAATGTTAACCAGCGACGTGCCCGATTGTCTACGCTAGAATTGGGGAAGGGAAAGGGGAAGAATATATAAGGAGAGAAAAGAAAAATGATCTGTCATTCACAGTCAGTCGCAGAGGAATCTCCACTGTCACAAGCGTTCATACAATCAAGTATCCTTCACGAAGTGCAGAAGGGCTCTTGTGGCTTTTTGCGTGCGAGAATGCGTAGGCCATGGACCATGGATCTTGCGAAAGCCCTCCATTATCTTGCAGGTTGAGTTTAGCTTGTAGAGTGACATCGTCACGACACTCTCCTGCTGGCATCACGCACTCTGTGGCGTGATATCTTTGCGTCGTGGTTTCACAGTTGTCTTGACAACAGGTTGCAGTCAATCTCACGTCAAGGACGTGACGTCAACATAAGAGAGTGCTGAAGGCGCAGCTAGCTTTCTACGTAAACACTGGGTAAATTATGGTGCCGCACGCAAGACGCGGGACGAAAGCGGTTGACTGAGATCTATATTTGCTACCTGTGCCATTATGCATAGCAGCGGCTGTGACTTGCTCCCACTGAAAACAAACAAACAAACAAACAAACAAACAAACAAACAAACAAACAAACAAGGAAACACACACACACACACACACACACACACACACACACACACACACACACACGCACACACACAGGCGCTGGCGCAAACCCGCGCACGTCAAAGCCTTTAATGCAATTTTCGTCACGTTTTAAAACAAACCGTTGTGACACGTGAGGACAATGATGACAGCTCCATTAGATTAGCTTTTCGGAGTACTATTGAAGAAGGTGGATTCAATTACGAGCCGTGGACATACTCCTCGGATATTCTCGCTTCGCGTCATAAGCGTACCCTGCGCGTAAATAACTGAGTGAAATTTATTTCAATATGTGCGTAGACTTTGCCAACAACAACACAAAACAGCGGGTCACGAGCTCGTTCTTAAATCACCTTGCCTGGCTAAGAGATAGCAAAGAAACCAAAGGGAGGTTAACGACGACATGTCCCAAGTACAAGGAAAGGCGTACGAACGATGAGTGAAAAAAATGGCTGTGGCTTAGGTAAGGTTAAGCCCAGGATGCGAAGCATACTAGCCTTTATTTTAGTTGTTGAACCACTGTTTAGCCTGGTGAACTGCTGTTGCTTGGCTATATTTGGTTCGGCTAGACGAAGAAACAACTCATGCATTACTTCTTCGCATTCAAGAGTGGAACGCGACAGCGTTCCCGTCGACCCGCCAAGGGGTGTAAGACAATGGGCTACAGGGCAGCGACTACGCGCCCCGCATTGGACGCGGTGAGCGTCGAGCAAAGCAGCGTTCGGCGCGGCAACGAAATGTGCGCCTGAGCAAGAGACGCACGCCTTAGAAACAGCGCGTTTCTAAGGCAACACCGCATTCACTAGAGGCGCTTTTGTACCGCTTTGAAGCGTTATACTCGTGGCTCAGTGGTAGCGTCTCCGTCCCACACTCCGGAGACCCTGGTTCGATTCCCACCCAGCCCGTCTTGCAAGAGTTGAGCCAAAGCCACTTCTCCTCTGTCGTGACGTCACGGTGTCACGTGATTTCATGGTCACCGCCGCGCCTGAGGAGCTGGGTTGAGCCCTCGTAATATGCTTCGCATAAAAGAACGCAAGAATGAACAATATAGAATGTTCTCTGTGAGCGCCGTCATACATTCCGCGAAGGCACCAAGTATTGACACGTGTACTTGTTTATCATTTTCTCGCGGGCTGCATTTTCTCACTAATAACTTGAAGTTAACGCCCAGCACAAGACGAGCCTGCATAATTGGAACTTACTCGAATGTTATCGATGGTTCTATGCGTTGTCGGTTGCCATCGAACCTTGTGTAATCTGATTGTATGCGCGACGCGAATTGTGTAGTACTTTCTATATGAAGACACGTGGGCACCAGCGATTATACTATGGAAACTTTGCTGCCCCCGCTACGATGTACAACGCCTCTCTCTGCAGGAAACTTTGCACCGACTAGACTTACGACCTTTCATCGAGTCAAAGATACTCGGACCGTGGCCAGATCCGTCACTGGCACGAAAAGCGCATCGTGTATTACTGCAATACTTGAGGTACACCGGTTTAAGAGACCGTTTATAGTGTCCCTGTGCATAGTGTCCCGCCCACACGTACTCAGTGCTCACTCTCTCTCCCTTTCTCCTTTTTCCATTCCCCTTTCCCCCACACCCAGTGTAGGGTAGCAAACCGGATACTCTTCTGGTTGACCTCCCTGCCTTTCCTGTCCTTGCTTTCTCTCTCTCTCTCTCTCTCTTGATGACTCACGTATATGAGCCGACGCGCTCGACCGGCAAAATAAGGTTTCGACGATCGCCGACTGTGTTCGACGCTATGGTTGCGCTTTGACTGTAACTTGCTTTTGTGGGCACAGGTTCGCCCAATAAGAGGTTATTCACAGTTTTGCTGCTGTTTTTCACCGTCTCTACTACCGTGACAATATTCATTCGCAGCCTTACAAACTCCTCGGCTAGAATTTGTAAATTGCTATATCTGCCATAAGGAAAATATAGTGGGATACAACTCAAGTCTGCAGTGAAGCCCCGCCCACATTCCCTTAACCACCAGCCATTGTTCCTCCGCGAGGCTGCAAAGAGTTCGTGCTTCAACCTTTCCCGCTTACCTAAATAAGACGGTGACCACAAAATAAAATTATACGCGCGTAGTTTTGTACGTTTTCCTTCGCATATTATGGTGCAACAATGAAGGCCTAATTATTTATTGAACTGACATAGAACGCTTGCTTCGCTGGAACTATTTGTTGCCATGTTTCACTTCAGTTGGTAGTGAACTTTCATGAATAAGACGGCGTCAGCAGTGAAATGAACTGTACTGCGGACTTTTGAAGAGTGAAATGTTCACACTCCCAATACTTTGTCCATGACTCTCCAGGAATAGCAGACGCTCCGGGGGTATCAGTACGACGCAATTTTGAAATGGCCACTGACGACGATTTTGTCTGCTTCTGTGATTGGCTGGCGGAGTAACGCACGGTCCGTGTGTCTTGGTTGTCAGGTTCTGTTTTTTTTTTAAGTTGTATCCTACTATAGTTAAAAACTTAATAAGTGCAGTGCATTTTTGTTAATTAGACGATTATGTATTTCAAACTTTTGTGCAAGTAATGTTCACCTCCTCGAGTAGACCAGCTCATGGACTAGAATTATGCTATCTGCCACAGGCATAAAAAAAAAATTGAATGTGTTCGCTTAAACACCCTGCACAAACCAGACGCGCAATGACCGGGTACAGACAGCTTACCGATTCGAGTGCACTGCGACGTCTCCCGTTTCCACAGGCCATTTCTGTCTCAATTCTTTTGGCACTACCAAAAATAAAAAAATAAATAAAAAGATTCCTCGACCACATCGAAAGCCAGTAGATGAAAACTGTTCCGCAGGGAGAGATGAACATACAGGCGATATCCCGGTGATAGGTATCCACGTCCACCGCGCCGATTTTTCACCAGATGCCTCGTATCTAGCCTCATCTGAGACGCATCTTCACTCGGAACCGCGAGCGTTGTGCGTCTCAGAGGGAAATGGTCGGCATAAATGAAAGAATCACCGAGCAGCCTGTTACGTTCAACCGGCAAGGGCTGGCAATCTTCGGGGAAGCGACAGTCCCCAACAGAACGGCGCCACCATCTCTACTGCGCCGACTCGCTTTGAGAACAACAATGCGCCGAGTCAACAGGCCGTTGGCGCCGGTATGACTGTTGCGGCGACTCGCATTGTAAGGACGACAATACGCCGCCTCCCCAAGCGAGCGCTGCCAGGATGTGTACACGCAGTCAGCTGACCAGGTATTGTTTGTGGAGTCGCCATCGCCTTCACGGTATGATTGGAGCGGGGGTAGTCCTGGAATAAGGTGTTTTGCGGCGCCGTCTCACGAGTCTTAGAAGTCTCACGAGTCAATGGACAGACGCGGCGGCAACTGACTGCAGGGTCAACTATGGGATAAAGAGGCGCCTGCTCGGGTCAAGACCTCTGTCTGGGAGAACCCTCTCACCTCGGTGTGGTCAGTGCAACCTGTGCGGAAGTGAGTGCATAAACTCTCCCCCTCAAAGGCGGGTCGGCTACGCTGACTTTGGACGCTCCGAATTGGTAGAAGGTTGAACGGCCGTTTTCCTTCACCTAGGGATCTAGGGAGGACAGAGTGTTTATAAGCAGCCGTGGCGCAGCTGCTGACTGTGCATTCCTCTTTCAGTCATGTTAGACTGGTGAACTGTAACGTTCTCATGTAGGTACTGTAAATAAATCCCATATTCCTCGTTCTCGATGAGAACAAGTCTCTCCCTTCAACAACGTCCTCAGCGTGGGTAAGTTGGACGACGGCATGGGCCAGCTACCATCTATTTCATGCCCGACCCCAACCATTGCAAGCCATACTCACTCCAAGGGAGATAAGACGTGGACTACCTACTGATGAATGGACGGACGTACAGACGCGCAGACGGACTGTAAGGTAGACAAAGAGAAAGATGTCAGGTGAAAGAAGGCAGGCAGATTAACTTTTCAGGAGGCAATCCTGTGCGGGGCAGAGGGGATACAATGACGAGATAAAAAAAACGCATACATAAGAATACGTTCCGACAGTACGCACAAACGAGAACCTGTCGCGCAGTTCCGAAGACTGCACAGCCGAGCGTCTTCGGCAGACAGGTGCGTCAGTTGTCCCCAACCGTGACAACGTCCGGTAAGCTAAATGTCTAAGCGCTATACAGCGGCTATTTAGGCTTGTAGTAGCGAAAAACGATGTCGGTCGCAGATTTATGGAAACCTTTCACGAGACCAGCTAAACTATATGGATTGTAAACACTCTTACTCAAAATTATAAATAAATAATGACACCGCAGTTATTGCGTACTTGAACGAGGGGTTTCGGGTTTCATTCCCGGCTGTGGTGGCTTCGCGTTGACATGGACGTAAATAGCACGTGAAACTCCTGAACGTAACTTAAACTTAAACCTGGGAAAAACAAAGCCTTACTGATAAGCAACCTATCTTAAGCAAGGAAATGGAGACTTATGAAATAACGATACAACACTCTTGATTAGACTCCTATTTCTCTACAGAGAATGACCCTATGTAAACAATTGTTTAGTTAAAAGTTTGCGTGAGCAAAAAAAGAAATCCTTATCCGGAACTCTAACGTGCCACAGGTGCGAAGGATTCGAGGACTGTGTTAACATATACTGGAGCTTCAGAAAGAGATAAAGGGAGCTTCCGATTCCTCGCAACGTCCAAGAACCTAAACTTTAACCAATGCACTGACTTAGTGTCGGGACCAGCACGTTGAGCGGCGTAATGTCCTCGACACATGAAGCGGCTCTGTCTCTTCGTCGAACTCGCAGTAATCAAGTTCCTGACCTTCCGGACTGACCGAGGTACGCATCTATCGTACCCGAGTGTGTGCATCAATTGAGTCTGCATTATTTTTTCGTCATCCCCTTGGATATCTTGAGCGCCTGCCGCAAAGCGTTAAGCAAACTGCACGTACAAACAAACCGTCTCGCCATTATTTGCATGTGTAGGGTGATTATTTTGCAAGGACAAGGGCCATTACTCTTCTTGCATTTGCCGCGCGAAGATTGCAGCTTTAGATGGGAGTCGACCCGACACATAAGAGTTATAGTATAAGCATGACGAAATTGAAACAGCCTGCTCATACGCGTACTCGGTCGAACAAACGGAGACAAAGCAACTTTCAAGCTACAAAAAAAAAAAACAAAAAAAACGATATATCGTATCCCCCGAGAGTGCCCCACTGTAACCGCCGTATATCGGTGATCTTCCACAACGTTTCGTTCCAACGTCGCACACTGGGATGTTTTCTATCCGCACAGGCAGCGCGAGGAGCCTTTTCTACCAAGCACGTGCCGTGAAGTAATAAGCAAGCAGCCCTTCCGCTAAACAGAAGCCGAATATCCGAAAAGAAGAAGGGGACCAAATGAAACACCAAAACAGAATGTCGCATCCGTCTTTTGTTCTTTTTTTTCTGTTTTCAACGGATGAAAAAAGGAATCCGTTCAAGAGTACGTTTCGTCGGAAGGAAAATCCGTAGTTAGAGAGCGAAAGGGTCAAAAACGAAAGAGGAAGAGCGCATCGACTAGCTCGAGCCATTCACTAAATCGGGCTCGAACGAACAATTCCACGCACGTCGGCGATGGCGACGCTATAGTCTGCGAGAAGACTAGAGAGGATCGAAGTTGAAGGGTAAACGAGGTGCGTGACGTCAACCGGAAGAACGCCTTGGGAGGATCACTCGTAAAATAAAAATGGGGAACGTTTTATATCTTTTGTCATCTTCCTTTGCGTCAAGCAAGGATACTGTCAAGGTTAGCAAGACGTACTCGCTTATAACTCACGTCGTTCACTGGAGCGCAGCAAAAATCCACAAATGCACTGACGCGTGCAAAGAGTGCATCAAGCGCCGTTCACCCGTACACGATCTAACCTATACTGTCTGATAGGTGGGCACCACTGGTGCGTTTATTCACCTCAAACCCTTCAGCCATCAAACTTTCACAGCATCGAGTGGCTAGTCGACCGAACCAATGAACCGACAAACGCGACGGAAGCCTGAGGATGGATTAGTCAGTCGATCATCAGACCCCAGTATTGAAGAAAGCATTTCGTGTGTTTTAAGGTGGGTAAGGACGGCTATTAGGCACTCAAACTCCCGAAGCGTTTCTTTCGTAAGACGTGACTGTCTGTCGTTAACCAACACTCTGCACGGATCACGTTTGCTGTCACGCTTGACCAGCGCCTGTTCTTTTCAGGGTAGACAAGTCGCTCGCCGCTGTGCGCTCTGCGAAGACAGAGTGAAGATAGAATGAATAGAGCCAGTCAAGTTCTAACGCTCTCCTTCCTAGAATGCTCATGCAATCCTTACAATTACGCGACGCTGTTCCTCGCCACCTAAACGTAGAGAATTGCATTATCATGAACGTCAATTCCCTGCATTCACCGGGACCAACCAGTGCGCGATTTTTTGCGTAATTATCCGCAAGGGCTGTGACTACGCCACGACAGGGCACGAAAACCGCCCCTACTTTCCTTAGGGAGCAATTTGGACGGCGCTAAGTAATCCATCGAATAATTGCCCGACCAAAAACCCGACTAGCCCTCTCTCAACGCTGTACCCGCTTTGCGACGCCCTTGCCAGCGCCAGCGGAACCAGTCAAACAACCAATTAACCTACAGTCCTACGTGGAGCGGCAATGCGCGCGGGGCTTCCGGTGTCCCTCGAAGGGCGCGATTCGCGGCGCGGGCCATTCGCAGATACCCGCGCTTCCCCGCCTGCGGGTCCGGAAGATGGCGCTACCGTACCTCTCGTTCTCCGTCTCAAGTCCGGTCTTTCTCTTCCCTCTCCTATATCTCTCCCTTCCACTCTCTCTCCTCCTTCCTCCCGAGCCCTTGATCCTCCTCTTCCTCCGCCTTCGGCGAAGGAAGGCAAGGGAGCAGCCGCGCAAGGAGCGTCGGCCGGCGGCGCCAGTTTCTGGCCGCGGGAGCCCGTGCCGCGAACGCTGGGCTCCGGACCGCGGTCGCAACCTCCCCCCGTCGCGAGTTGGCGGCACTGGCGGCTAGCCGTGCAGTCGCACGCACGCGCTCGCGGCTCTTCTTCGACTCGTCGTCACTGACTTTTATTTATTTTTTTTTTCTTTGGCGAAGCGAAGCTGCGGGGGAAGAAAAACAAGAAAGGAAGGAAGGAAGCGACCCGAGCGAACACTACCAACTACCTTGTCGCGTCAACTCCGACGTCCATTCTTGGCTCGGACTGACAAGGCCGCAAGCGACTGACAGCAGCAGCAGCAGGCAGGTAAAGGAGAAAAAAAAATGCATACGCATCCCCCCGCTATTCCTCCCTCCACACGTACCCATCTCCTCTCCGATCCTTGCGAGCCGCACACGTGCGTCTCCCTGTGCCCAGCTTCACCCCGGTTTCCTGACGAGACACGCTGCCCAAAACACCCGCCGCTGCTCACCCGTCTCTCGCCTGCTAACACAAGTATCCGAACCCAAAACAGAAACGACCTAAATCCAGAGACCACCTCGACGGCCCCACAACAATCCTCCCAAACTTAAGCTTGCCGCCACCTGAATTCCGATTGTGCTGGCATGTGCGGCATGGCTCGTAATCCCTCGCCGCATCACCCCGCACCACCCTCAAACACTCCTCGCTGTTTCCCTCGATCGCCTGCGGAGCGTCACCTCGGGCAAAAGAAGAAGTGGCGTCAGCCCGAATACTTTAGCATGTGTCGCGAAATCCTTGAAACTCCACTGCCACGCCTCACTAACAAACGCTTTGACGTGTGCATCGCGGAGTTCGTTATATCGCATCACGCTCGCCTGCGTGTCGATGCGAAACGATTTGAGCGAAAACGGGAACCAACACGCGAAGAGAGCGCGGAGCCTTGAAACGACGGCGGCATTTACGAAGTTTTTTATCGTCGAGGTTCGGAACTTAAGAATAAAGTGAGAGTTTAGTACTACAACTCGATCAGGGCGCGGATGTGACAATGATTGATGCTGCGGAAACGGGCTTCCTCGCGACCTCGCCTCGCTGCATTTTTTCTCAACGTGCCGTGACACTGTGAAGTTACGGGACGTTGACGCGCGCTTTCTTCAGACGGAAAAGGCAAACTATAAGCAGCGTGTTGGAGCTTCCTTTGTCTCTTAGGAAGTTCGTTTTGTTCTCATTCGAGCGAAGTTTCGACGAATTAATATGTCTTGAAATCTGACGTGTTCTATGCGCAACTCGATGAGCGAACCCCGAAAAAGTTTAATTTGACTGGTGAAAGTTTTACGTCGTTACCGGCTTCGATAGATCAGTACACAATCTTAAAATATTGGCGCTTCTCTTAAAAAATGTATTCATTGGCTTCCGTTTGTTTTGGTTTCTATACTACTGCATTGTAAATTATTTGTACTGGGAGGTACGTGTGCGGATGGGGGGCATCCGGTTCGGGCATTCATTGGTGGTAGGTACGTACTTGTCTTCTAGTTTAGCACATAGCTGCATTCGCACTTTATAATTTGGCTGAACAATTTGTAATGATTTATATCTAGAAATATACAACAGATCTGATCTAGGCACGTCTCAACAATGTCATAATTAGCAGTCACCTCATTGAACAGCCGTGTTCTATGGTTATTTATAGTTATCCGCACACGGACGTCATGCAACCTTTATAGCCATATGCGAAACGAAATAACAAATGGCGGCAATGCGAAGCTATAGTCTGCTGGCTTTATGTTATCGTGATCACTATATATTGGCTAGCGCAAGTATTGTTACGTAGTAGCCTGTGCCGCTATAGAAAGACGTTGTGACGAGAAGAGGAACATGATGTGACGCTGTCATCAATCAGTGGTATCGCTCTGCCCTGTGGTTTCGAGCTACGCGTTCTCTCTGCATATATAGCTCCTGTAAATATTCTTCCCCGTAATATTTGGTGGAGGTGCGGGGTAGCGTCATTAGCCAACACAGCAGAACAGACGTGTCGTCCGCTGCGGAGATCCAGATACGGGTAGTACAGGGAGAATACAGCAATATTCTCCCCGTACACGCATGTATCCTCTGTAAATATTCCTCCCCGTAATAATATTGACACGTGTACTTGTATTGACATGTGTACGTGTATTGACACGTTCGGTTGTACACGTGTACAACCGAACGCTAGGGTGATTCATTCATCGCAACCCTTCCGATCAGTATACCGAGGTTGCCATCTCACGAAAGTGACAAACAAATTCAGCGTAAGCACGAAACTTGTGTCCAGTTACCTGTCAGATGAGAGGTATGCTGATGGCTTAGAAGCGCCGTTATAAGTGGTATAGCATTGCACTTTGTACGGGTAGACTGGTTCTGTAGTGATTCTTTTGACCGTGTAAGAACAAGTGCAAGACAGACATTAGATTAGATTAGATTAGATTAGATAGATAGATAGATAGATAGATAGATAGATAGATAGATAGATAGATAGATAGATAGATAGATAGATAGATAGATAGATAGATAGATAGATAGATAGATAGATAGATAGATAGATAGATAGATAGATAGATAGATAGATAGATAGATAGATAGATAGATAGATAGATAGATAGATAGATAGGAAGTTTACTAGTATATGGATATGCCTGACGTGCTAATCCAGGTGAAATGGCGAGGCTTACAAGAAGGACGGTGAGATAAAAGCAAAGCCCACACACACACACACACACACACTAAGACATACCCGCGCGCCAAATACACTAACACAAAGGTTGTTTACATTTTCGCACTAATGCTATAAGCGCCTTTAAGTGGAGCGCGGTTCAGGAATATTGCCACTGTTCAAGAACTCCCCGCAGTTGAAGTCGTCACCGCCCTGTGCACCAGACCAGAATATCAGAGAGTGTTTAGTGCCACGCCAGCCGCAGCTGACGGCTACATCCCTACTTGTTCTGAGCTATAACAAAGTGAATGTGGCCACTGTCCCTTACTTCGTGACCTCTATGCATTCCATAGTTCTCTTCTAATCCTCAAGAAACGCCAATAAGGTTCGTTTGCCGTGGGATTCGAACATGCCGGCTTCATATTTTTGTATGTTTTTTTTATTCAAAACCCACAGAGATATCTCAGAGAAATTGCTGCGGCGATTACTTCGGCGCAGGCGGGACGCATGGTTTTCCACCGGAGGGCCGCAGCTGTTTCTAGAGCGCCGGTGACCTTGAAAATGCATCTCCTTTAGAATAACTCTCTTAAATTAATGCTGTCGAATGCTTAAAACAATCTTAACTCATGCCTCAACGCAGGGGTGGTCTACGTGTGCAAAGTCTAAGTTCAAAACCTTTGCATGTTCTCCTACAGCGACAATTTCAAAGTTATTGCCCTGCTAGAAACGAAGTAGTCGCTACTCTTGCTCCACTTTCGTTAGTTTGACGCGACTCTCCCAAGACCCCCATTATTTTGCTATTTTACCAGCGTGTTCTTCTCCGCGCGTTTTCTATATTCTTACAAATATTCGAACATACAAAGTCACTGATTCCTCTCCCGGCAAACCACTCTTGGTGCAAATTTAATACATTCTTGTAGCCTCTTTATTCTACCAAAATTGTTTAACATTTTCTCGGGCGTTCTTTTATGTAAATACTCTATTCACGTACAACCTCTGAACCGATATACTCTGCACTTCTTTCGGAGCGCGTCTTTGAAATCTAGAAACCGTCCGTGCAGGTGATTAGCTAAAAATTGTGATAAAGTACCTCTAAACGTTCCGAATAACTGCCGTATTTGTAACTTGTCCACACACCATTGTCGTCAACCCTTAAACTACACTTTTATATTTTCGGCACGCTGCGATCTTTGGTTATTCGTAGAGGTGGGGATGATAGTTTAAAACGTTGCGCTTTCGGTGCTTACGTTTACGTCCTCAAGCGGTTTTAGCCGCAGTAACAGCTTCGCTGCACCAGCAAGTTGCACCAGGTGAGCCAGTGTGCGCTATTTTCAAATGTGGTATTGGGTGCTAAAAATTGCTAGTTGTGAGTGAGCTACGCGGTTAATTCACGAAAAAAAAAATAACGTCGAGAAATGTCGAGGAAGAGAAGGTCAAGGTCATCCAATTGTCTTGACCTTGAGCACACGTAGAAATTTGCCACTTAAGTGTTAAACTGGCAGGCAGGCGGATGAATTGGAGGCAAATGTGCCTTATGGCAACGTCACCGTCATTGTTACGTAGGTGTGCGCTGAAAGAGGTGTGCTTACCAAACGGGCGATATATCAACACACCGCTTGCACTGCTATTCTTAAAGGAAAAACGGGAAAGACGATTGAGCTAAGGACAATTGGTAGGTTCCACCAGAGCCCTTTAATGCTTAAGGATTAAAACAATCTGCTGCTAATATTGACGTATTAAAGGACTCTGGTTCAACCTAACATATACAAATGGGTTAGTCTTGCCATGAGCGGAAGCTTGACGAGATAGAAAAGGCAGAGAAACAGAAGACAGGTGGTATCACCTCGTCTGGAGTCCCTGCACTATCAGTTCTGTGACGTCACATATTTTAGCAGCAACTAATGGTCCATGCGTAGTGCTAAACATCACATTGCATCTACAAACTAAAAGGAAAAAAATAAACATAAGAAAAAAATCAACAACAAAACGAAAGAATCTCAGTACAACGCCTTTTGTAAACACTTCCTGCCCAAAAGAGGACCCCAATATGCCAGAAGTGCGTGACGTCACAATGGTGCATTCGTGCCATGGCTGCGAGCGTGAAGTTTAAAAAAGAAAGTGTGACCATTTTTTTTTCGCGATATCACTCCGGTAAAAGAATGTAGATTAGTTTTCAGAAGAGTAATCTACCAATCCAAACTAATTTCGCGCTTCTGTTGATCTCCCCATTCAGCGTTGATTGAAAGTGAAAGTCGATGTTGGGCCCGCTAGATGTCGGACCCTCTTAGTGTCCATCGAACATAGCGCAAGAGAGAATAGTACTGGACGCCAAGTTACGAGTAGACGTCGGGCTAATCTTTAGCTGCGTTCAATATTGGGCCCTAGGCTGAAACGTGAGTGGGAGGTAATAGCTAGTTTGTGCAACCAGAACCATGGAAAGAGCTAGTTAGTTTCGATTAACTTCTGACGTCTCGGCGTTAATAGGAAGGAACAAGAAGACGCGTGATATCCATTATTTCTGTTTTCATTATCGCACACGTTCGGTTTCGTGAGCAGGCGAAGCGCTGATTAGACGTTCGTTAGCGCTGAGCCGAAGTGGTTAGTGTAGAAAGCGGGGAGAAAAACAAAAATATAGGTGCCCCCATTGAAAACCCCGTCGTCCATGATCAATATTAGCCTGCGCAGTCGCATATATACACACAGACTATCAAAAGTAAATCAGAATAAACTTTTATGGCACCTACTATAAAAACATTTAGGTATGAAATATATGCACGATGAGGCCTCAGTCAAAGTCCGTAAGGGCGAGACTTCCGGTTAATACTTACTAAACAAAAATAAGGTATCGCAAATGAAAAATTGATCTATACATGATTAAAATATGAACATAAACACATACCAAATGATGACATACAGGCAAACGAAAAAAAAAGAACGAATGAAGAGGTTCATTCAATAAGCATATGAGGTATGGTTAGCCATGAATATTTATATGACAAAATGAAGAAGGCGCCGACTTGCGACGCGTGATGTAATGTTTGGCTAGAGTAGTGAAGCAACAACCAGAATATTGTGGCGCTACGTGAAGGTCGCGAGAAAAGGTATGTCAGGACTGTACCGTAATTCAATATAACGCATCGGGGTGAGCGGACTCTGATCAGCTTGCAATTTGCTAATATACTCGTAGCTAGGTCTCCAGTTCAATTAATTCGTACGTGGGCTAGCGAACTTTAAGTGAATCGCGGCGGGTACGACAACGAAAGCACGAGTACTCAGCATGCGTGCAATAAACAGACATCAGATGGCTAATCCTCACCGTGCTCAGACAGATATGCTCTGCATTCGTTCGTTCGTTCGTTCGTTCGTTCGTGCGTGCGTGCGTGCGTGCGTGAGTGAGTGAGTGAGTGAGTGAGTGAGTGAGTGAGTGAGTGAGTGAGTGAGTGAGTGAGTGAGTGAGTGAGTGAGTGAGTGCGTGCGTGCGTGCGTGCGTGCGTGTGTGTTGTGTGCGTGTGTTTGTGTGTGTGTGTCTGTGTGTTTCATTGTTTATACACGTTTCATTTTTATAAAGAAGAAAACAAATGAGTGCGAAATATCGCATTCTGGCACACTGCAACACGTGTGAACTCATAATGGAGCGAATCAAAACAGGTTAGACTTCCACAGGTAGACCCTTCAGTAAATGCACATTTTTCTAGAGGTATCTCATGTTGTAGACTACGTCAATTTGCGTCTGAGCCAGATGCATTCAGCTTGTTGCGACGCCTGTTTCTCGAAGCTCGACCGGCGTTACTATATTGGGTAGCGGGGCATTGTCGGCGGGCTGCAGGCGTCCGGTAGACCATGGCGACCAGGCAAGGACGAGACAATTTCTAGTGCGAAACTTGCACTGTTTATTCAATGGTTGGCGAAGGATACGAAGAAGAGAATGAATGAAGTGATAAAGTACATTGCGGGGCCCCTTAAATAGGCCCACTAAAATTGTAGGCGGGATCTTGCTCACGTCAACGTCACGCGACCGGCGCTGCGCCTGGTTGTGGATGGCCCACTGGTTTCCTCTCCCAGGTGACTTTTCACGAGGTTGCCTCCGCTGGTGGTAACCCGCGGGTCCTGGGGATCGTAGGCGACTTGGTCCCTTGTCTTCTAGGCATCGTAGGTTCGCGGGAAGCGTTTTCACGCACACGCACAAAGGGGCCTGTAAACACTGTGGGGCGTCCACCAGACCGGCGACCACCCGAGACAACCGTAACAAATTAGGGAGCCACCCTTCGTTTCGATGAGGCATGGTGGTTGAGCATCCTTTTTGTCCGGGGGGTTACACGCCAACCGTAACAAGCTCAAGAGGGTCTAGACCAGGTAGTGGGACGGGAGCATGGTTTGTATTCAGAAGAAAATGTTCCTATGCGATAGGACTGTTCAAAAGAGTAGGTACCAGCCAGTTGTGACGTTGGACATCGTATTATTAGCGAAGGTAGCTGGCCAATGGGTAACAGCTCACACGAAGATAAGCGTTTGTGAATTCGGTCCCACATTGTTTAGCGGTGGTACGTAGTACCTCCAGGACAAACAACTCTTTTTTCAGTTTCAGTTTATTTCGTTCATAAATGGCATACAGAAGAAACAGAAGTATACAGTACAGAGTACAGGTCCCATGTTGTTGCGGGAGCTTCACGGGGGTCTGAGCGAATAATTCCGACCTTGGTGCTAGTGCGCAAGCCAAGGATACCGCCCGCGATAGAAAGGTGGGCGTTTCCGTGCACAAATGGCTCGCGGCCGCCACCAACGGCATTTCGCAAGGCTGGCCAGCCGGTCAAAGTTTTGCTCTCAGAGCTAAAACCACCTCTCTATCCAGAAAAAAAGAAGCAGAGGAAACGAAACGAAAGAAAGAAAACCGAGGAGCAGAGGAACACGTGGAGGCCCGCGCGATAGCTCCGGCGGAGAAAAACAAACTTTCAGACCACGGAGCAACGGGCACGTCGAGTCTTTCCTGCTCTTGCGAACTGACCCAGGAACGAAGCCAGGAGCTAGGAGCGATAAACACGGCTCTGACTTTAGCGTGGGCGAAACGAGAAGCGTCTCCTCTTCGCGGGATGCGCACTGGCGATAGCCTGAGGACTCGACACGTACTGTGATGCACATGTATCCCCAGTGTGTATAGCCTGAAATGCGCATTCCGTCACTAAAGAGGAGGAGGAGGAGGAAGCCGAGGTCACGCGACCCCGCGTACGACGAGATTGGTCTCTTTCACGGACGGCCACCGCGTGTACGCATGAAAGGCAGGCGCAGACGGAGCCAAAACGGGAATAGGGTGGGTGATTGATTGCTTCACTCTTTTCTACTGCTCATCTAAGTATTTTGATAAACTTTCTTGCGAGGCGTGTAACGAACACCCATCCGAGATAAAAGTTTAAACGCCGCGAGCGTAGGGTTGCTTCCACAAGGCCCGGGGCAAGGGCGCTAACCGGCAGACGGCGCCAGTACAGAAGAGCGAGCGGACTTGCTTTTACCGCGGTCGGGTTGCGTTAGAAGACCGCGTGTAAGTGTTGCAACGCCGCACCTTCGAAGCAGCCAGCGAGGATTCTTCGTTGGCCGGTGGGGTCACAGTGAATGCGCGCTGACGACACCCGCGAGGTACAGTGTTCGTCACAGTGCACCGTGCGCTTTCTTCTCGCATTCAACAGCACCGCAGTCCATGCGCGAACAAAAACGATACTGAGGTAAGAAGACCGACAAGGGAGACCACTGTAAAGCAGTAATACCAGTATTTTATTGATATAGTGAAACAAGCAGTCTTAGGCGCTGCGTAACATGTATAATCGAGCTCTCTGTGGCCATTAAAAATATTTATATGTAAAACGAGCGTTTCAAGTCACTGTATTTGTCAGTATATCAGGCTGCAGCACGCAGCATACTTAAATATTTATGCAGAATCGTTTTCTTCGAACGGTATAGAAACGCCAATTCAGATTCGTAGTGCTGCTTTAGCGGCTTCTGGTCTTGCTCTATAGGATGAACGAAAATACGTAATTGACGTAAGCTACCCTGCCATGTTTAAAGTTAAAAAAAAATACTGAAGCCGATCCCCAATAATATTACATTTTGTGTACAAATGCTAACACCTCTTTTAGTACTCTAGCTACTGACGTTTGATTAAAAACGTTACACAGCCTCTGTTCCTTAGAAACGCTGTGAGCAAGTACTCCTTCTATATACTAATCACGCCGTTGAAATATTCACGTAACGGTGGCCCAAATTTTGATTGCCATTATACGATGCTAGCATAGAGTGGGTGGCGCTGCTGCACGTATTCGTCCCAAAAATGGAGCCGGTCCGAAAAATTCGGCTGTGAAAATCCGTCGGATACTATACTTGATTTTTTTTCAGTTAGATTCTGCTGTAGAGTGGGCGCAAAAAAAAAAGAAGAAAACATGGTAACGTCATTGGTGTGCGTACGACGATCATAGGCATTATCTGAAAATCGGGCGTTTTACAACCAAATTATAGAGTAGGTTGATGTGCGTAAAGCGTATTTCTAGGTTTCTCCCCTCCACCCTCATTGTAAGGTAGCAAACTACATGTTTCATCTGGTTAATCTCCCTGCCGTTTATCTCTCTCTCTCTCGCTCTCTCATCAGATGCCTCTACTACATTGCGGCCGGTTGTGTAGATGATTCTTTATGCAAATTTATAACGCGAACGTAAGGCTATAAACCGATATGCAAAGAGAGCGAACATTTGTGACCCAGTGTGGAGCACTTACGAAGATTTTCTTTTCTGCCCCAATACGGGTTCTCTCTTCCTGAAAGGCGTAATGAATATTGCAACTCTGGATAACCTGCGATTATTTTCATTGTAAACCAGTGCAAATGTTAGGTAGTACACGGATGCTGCGTTTATTCATTACCAGGGTCAAAAGCTGGTAAACTTAGTTTGAGATCACACTTAGTTCATCATATTCTCTCTACCAGTTAACTCAAAATCGCTGAGGGCAAACTGATCTTCCTTGGGCTATGTCAGAAAAGCAAATGCTGCAGACAACTGCCCCACAGGCAACAGTAGCAGCTCGACGTAATTGCACTAAGAGGTGCGAATGAGACGTTGCCAAGAGGTGGATGGCATGGCTTACTATTTGGCATTACATCGTAAAGTAAACGAGTGACAGGTGACAACAAACAAGCAACTTACGAGCAAGTTACGAGTAAGTCACAGGGAAAATGTTTTCGTTTGCAATTCGCACACAGTTTTCGTTCGTTTTTGAAGGAATGTTTTAGGAACTCAGCAGACGATTAATCGCCGGGATGAAATCCCGACTAACGTGCTTAAGTGCTAAAGTAATGCAATAATCGAATCCAATACACGGATAATTTTTTTCTCAAATCGATGCCACCATGTTGGTTTCGATCAGTGACCGCGCATTGCAGTTCGCGAGGAGCAAATCCGAGTGTGCGTGCTTCGAATGGGAGAATCCGAAAACCTGCTACGCACACAACGCGCTGATTTCAAAACATGCGCAGGTGGCTGCAATGGCGCAGCCGAGCAGCGTGTACCGTCGGGCAGCCGGCGAACGTGGCGATTATTATCGCCGCGTGAACACGAAAGCGTATCGATTTCTGTCGGCGCAGACGGCAGGGCTCAATCTGTATTCGCGAAGACAAAGTAGCCGCAATGCCCACACGCACGCGTTGAAGCGAACAAGCACGTAGGGGCAAACGTGCGTTATGAAAGAGTGGAAAACGGGCCCGATCAAAGAAAGGCGTGATTACGAAAGCGTCGTTCACGAGTAACGCGTTCGCAGAAAGTGAGAAGGAGGAACTGAGCCACGTCCTCTGGTTTCGCACGAACAGGGCGCTGCCGTATCTGTAAAACCCGGTCGCAGTATCTGTTTCTGTGGCAACGAAACAGTACTGCAGGGCTGGCCGCCCAGGGCAGCTGTTTACAGGCTGCAGATGACGAATACAGACAAAAGATCACAAGAGGAGACTTTCGCGACTTACAAATGAGCGACACAGCCTGGCGTGGTTTCTGTATAATGCTGGGCAGAACTTGTAGCTACCTAACGCTTAGGATAGACGGCGTTGCACGACCTGTTCGATTGGTGCCATCTTGAAAACGCTGAGGCCATGTGTGCCTGATGTCCAATGTATTCCGCTTCCGTTGTAGTAACTTCGAATAGTTTGCTTACACAGAAATATTTCGCTGTGTGTGTAGTAGTAGTGTAGTAGTAGTAGTAGTAGTAGTAGTAGTAGTAGTAGTAGTAGTAGTAGTAATAAAAATAATTTGAAACGTTGTTGACATGTGTTCGACACGCAAAGTTGTTGCCATCGTAACAAGTTTCCAAGTCTTATCGCAGCCACAGTAGCAATACACTGGCTATGTCATCAACATAAGAACCTATAAAACGTCCTTGCACCCCCCCCCCCCCCCCCGCCTCCCTAAAAAACAGAAAAGAAAACCAGCGACAACAAAGCAATAAACAATTTCGGAAGCCCTTTCAACACTTTTGATCAGGATACACATCGTTATCCTTCAGCCAGAAAATCGTATGCATATTTAAGTTAATATGTGGGCATTTCTTTCGCTCGCTGCCTGGTAGTGCTGTTTTAAAAAGGGGCCCTGAACCACTTTATATCGAAGTCGAAAAATGCATTTGAAGTTAAAGTAGGCCATTTCAGAAATACTTTGCTGCAAAAACGTACTTCAATGCGTTCAGCAGAAGCGGAGTCATTTGGAAATCAAACGTACCCAACGCGGTACTTCCGCTCCTTCTTCAATGGCTTGCACCGCGAAGGCTACGGCGGAGCGGCGGGTGCCCGCAACTGAACGTCACCGTGGCGCGTCGTCCGACCTTGATTTTGGGCGGTGACATAGACGCCACTACTTCCGATTTCGACACACCAAACATGCACCAAACGCGGTTGCGCTCAGCGAGTGCGCTCGGTCGGTGGGACACGTCGGGACACCCCGCGTCTGCGTATGCGCTGCGCAGCAGAGCGCAGCTTCGTGCAACATAGCCACGCGTGTGCGCAGCGTTTGCTTTGGGCTTTACGACAGGGCTCCAGTGCGCTCAAGTCTGGCCTTGTCACGTAGTGCGGACCGGCTGTATGTCCTGCTCCGGCTTGACCGACGGATAGTAGTCACATCAAACTTACGCACTTTTGAAGCGCTATCAATAGCTCAATGCGAAGCGAAGTCTGCCAAGGTGTCTAACCAGCAAAAGCGGCCAGGAGGGATCGAGCGCATGCTGGCAACCGTGCGTGTGGTCTGGCCTTAAGTTTCGCGTGGTTCGAGGCTAGTGGAGTGTTCAAAACTGGTCCAAATTGGCGACACCCGACGACTACGACTCCGATAAGCAGCGCAGCCAAAGTTTAATTCCTACGACGGCGGCCGCGGCCGAGCGTGAGCAGACGATAGTCAGCTTCTTCCGCAAGTACGGAATTCTTATCGAAATTCAAACGCAGAGTTTCGCTTACTTCAGCCTGTTTATTAAACTGCGTCAATAAACATACAGAGTAACAGTAAAGAAGCGCTCTGATCCAAACACCCTTCTTGACTGATGTCAGTTATTAGCCAATTGCAGCCGCTTACGAGAATCTGCAATATTTGGAAATAAAGCAATAGTGAGGATCAGGCTACTGTTTAAAAGAGCGGTTGATAAAAAGGTGATTTCGCGCTCCACTGGCGAGCTCCACGCTTCGCGCGCGACTGCTGAATTTGGCTGAGATGTTCGCAGCAGCGTATGCTATTCGCCGACTACGTTTTTTTTTTTTTTACCATTCACGAGGTGTGGCTGAGGAACCTTTTAACGCCTTCGTGCCCCACGAAGCTCGTAAGTGCGACTTTTACGATGCGTGCGGTCCGCGGACAGTTATGGATTAAATTGACGGTAACATCGCATGCTACGTTGTATACACGTAGATAACGCAGGTACTAACGCCCACGCCGCCTAAGAGGTCTAATTAAAATGGTCTATAATTCAGTGGGAATGCACTCGCCATTAATCAACGCTGATCGATAGAGGAAAAGCTGGGGCGGATGAAGTAAACGGAACCGATTGAAGCAGCAATTGCTGCGCTTGTATCCGTTAATTTTCCGAACCTGCCGGCCTTATAAATGAATGCGCGAGAGTTATTACGCTGAACGGAGATATTTAGCACTAAAGACAATGCTATGCCGATCAACACGATGAAGTTATAGCGACAGCATATCAGCAATACAGTGCCTGCCGGGATGTTTATTTCCCGCTTAAGTTGTAGTTGTTAAGTTGTAGTTGTATTTAGGTTGTAGTTAAGTTATAGTTAAGTTGTAGTTCCCGCTTAAGTTGTAGATGGATGGATGGATGGATTCTTCCATTTATTACACCCATCGCTTCTGGGAACTGTAAAGGTGGCACTACCGACCATACATGGCTGGATATGAGTAGATTCACAGCAGTTCATTGGCTCGTTAGTGTCGTGTCGGAGAACACCGGGTAGCTGAAGTAGTGGGTTCAACTACTTGAGTTGCTTGGAGCTCTGCGTCAAATCACTTCAGTTAAATTCAAATATCTTTTATTGCAGTTGCCAAAAAGAAAACAACAACGGTAGCACTGTATTGACCACCCCTTGTAACTACAGCTTAAATTTAACCAAGAAAAGAGCAGCGGGTCGTTTACGGTTTTTAACACTCCGATTGTGGCCACAAACCCGAAGCCAGAATTTTCGACTGGAATCGCGATGTCGATTCCTGAAAGAAAAACGATTCTTCGTAGCAATATTTCTATCGTAGAAGCGTAATGCCGCTTCGTGAAGAAACATAAAAAAAAACTGCGAGTTTTCCATCACCGTTCGTGTCACGTGAATCCATGCGCGTATACGGGCAGGACAAGCATCATAAAAATAGATTACGGATAAATGTATGGTTAGTACGCGATTTCTTTGCGCACCGCTCTCACGTTGCAGCATTGACCACGGCAGGAAGCCTCTGTCGTCGCTATTCAGCAGCTGGCGAGGCAGGGCAGTTTTGCGGGAAGGAAACCCCACGTCGTTAGGAACTGCACAATGACGACGCCTACGTTCCTTTTCCGAGCAATCACCATTGCATCGCACTAAAAGCAACGGGTACTTTTCTCTCTTTCCCCGAACGCAGCGCTCGCTTCAAGTAGAGCTCGGCGAAGCGGTGGCCGTTTTCACTGGCTGGCCGGGATGGAAGTAAGGTACACAGCGTTCAACATAAACAAGTCGTTTCAATACGAACGTATAGTGTACAAGAACTGTGCTGTATAGAATTAAATAGGTTGCTTTACTGCATTAGCACTTACGAGGAAAACCAAGGTTTCCTTTCATGCACACGTAACATAGCAGCGTGGAGCGTCGCGTTGCCCTCTTCATCGTGTGGTTGTAGTCGTCGTGAATGCATACAGTTGCATACGTCATGCACGCCCTGTCACTGCGTATATACAGTTGAAGCAGTCTCTACAGATAGATAATTAGGAACTGGTGGTGGGCTCGCAGAACAGGTGCGAAGTGGGTATACTCTGAACAGCGATTGGAGCAGATATTACAACTGCAACATGTACGCCTATAGTGCAGTCAGCTGAAAAGTTAAGTGAATTTTCGGCAAGTAAAATATTCAGTCGGTGATAAATGCGCAAGTTATTGTGCCCACTGGGGCGATAAGCATGGTGCAGTCGCAATCACCTCTTTATCCATAATGCACCGTTTTCTTTCTTTGAGAGAAAGAGAGAGAGAGCAAGCAGAGGGAAAGTATAAGAGGTATACATGACGAGTATTCAGCTTGTTACCTTGCGCTGGGGTAAAAGAAAGCGAGAAAGAGGAAGGATATGACAGTGCTTCTTTTTTAGAGCAACCACTGAATGATTTTGATGGCACATATGACATATAATGGAGGCGTTCGCTTTATAGGCCTGACTCTACTTCTTCTCTGGTCATTATATAGCGTATACATACCACTGAAATAGACAAATTTTTCTTACTGGCAGACAAGTTAGCGTGGCTTTTTCATGATGTAACCACATAAGAAATCTTTCTACCAGTTTGCGGCAAAACCGAACAGACGTTGTACGAAGACAATTTCAATATGAATGGAGCAATATTGCTACTACAGAGAGCAATATTGCTAACTATAAGGCGAATAAGAAACGTTTCCAAACAAACTTACGCCCGCACTTAATGGTTACGTTCAGTTTATTACGAAAAAATTGAGACCCCTAAAGATACATCAGTAAGGTCAACAGTGCGATCAAGTGGTTTATCAATTCACTGTAGGTCATTGCATTGTACTCCATGGCAGTGTAATGATCATTGTACTTTCTTGTGTCGTACTCTAGAACATAAATTTTCAAACGAAATGTTCTGGGACCATATACTACAGCTAAGCCTTTCGCTGGCACAAGAAGTCATTTATAAAGACAAGAGTTTACTCTTGCGCCAGCAAGGGCTCTCACTTCCAGAGAGTGCATCCTGTTGGGCTAGCTGGCATATGGTCTTTAGAATGGAAACAGCTAAAGAAAAAAAAAAAGAAAACTGAACAAGTACGGACACAGAAACAGCCGCTTGTCTCGTTCTCGGCGCTGGTCACGTTTCTCTCACTGCCGCATGGCAGATCACCCAACAGTGGTAGCCGAATTTCGAGCCCTTCGCCATTTCTAATTGCGGTAGTAATTACATCAATACCCCAAGCGCATTTCTTTGCCGTCGCCGTTGCCGTGATGTTCCGTACGAAGCCTAAGGGCGATAACACCGTCACCATGAGCTGTATGCTGTATATGCGAGTGAAAGCGTGCGAGGAGAGCCGACGATCAGCGGTTAAATCTCGCTCACTAAAGGGAGGAAAGCGAGGAGTAAGTGCGCCGTCTTCCGCTGAGCACGAGGCACTGTGGGAAGGGGAGGAAGGGGGCGGCGGCATTGTAATCTGGCAGCCACTGCGTATACCTCCATCTGCGTTGAATGCAGAGTCTATAGGAGCGCCGACGGATCATACGTTTGTGCGTGCTGTGTTTTGGCCGCTCAGTCTGCGTTGAAGCGATAGAGAGCACGAAGGTCACTTCGCTTGCTGCTGCTGCCGCGTTTCCTCCCGCCAGCATTTTGACGGCGAGTGTTAGCGGTCATCGAGAGTGATGTGTTCATGTTTGACAGAGCACGCTTACCCCATGCTTGTTAATTCAGTTAATAAGCGAATGTTTACAAGTTTATACGGACGTTAAAGTTACTACCCTTACTTTGTATAGCTGTCTACTAATTTTTTTATTGCAAGTGATGTTTCGCCTTTCAGGCGAAACTGCGAGTTATTCTCGAAACGAGAAATGCGTAAGCGAGCAAGGAAGGCATGTCCTTGACTCTTTGCTCATAAAATGGCGTGCATGCAACGCGAAAACTGGGAGGAAAACGCAACGCCAAGGACGCCAGAAGATTCGGGGACAAGCGAGAGCTCTGTAGGCGCGGCTGCGGCGGGTGGTGCCTCGCGGAGTGCACTACCGTGTTCGTCAGCGACAGTGAGAAATGAAGCGAAGCAGCGAGCGAATAATCCACGCAGCAAACTCGACTCGAAGCAGCCAAGGTGTATACTGCAGAATACGCCCTGCGCACAGGTGTGTCGGTCTGCACCGAACCTCGTCACACAGACGAGAGTCAGCTGCGGTGGGAAAAAGCCAGCTCGCTGCTGACTCTTGTTTTTTACGTGGCGTACGTGCTTTGTCACGTTCACCGAGCGAGAGAACACGGAAGAAGCGTCTGTGTGAAGGTGTGCGCATGTGAGCGCTTGTAGAAGAAAAAAAATAACAGAAAATTTAGAGAGACAACGAACAAGTGAACGCGGGTCTGCAGAGGATCAAGTGACGGGGTCAAGATCACTCAATGCTGTTGTTGTCATTCTTCTTCTTCTTCTTTTATTTTTTTACGAGCTCGAAAAATACATCACTCGTCTGTAGGAGAATGGGTGATCAATTTCTTTTTTTTTTCTTTGATAGGTCAGGAGGACAAGTTATTTTGACCTCGATAGTGCAGGCTTCCTGCCTCAGCAGAGGCGCAAAATCTTCCTTTTTATTATTTTCCTTCCATTCGTGAAACGTGATCGATGAAAAGGACGCATTAGTCCACCAATGTTGCAGAAAGTCAGGAAAATGACGTCGCCACAGAGTGAGCGCGCGCAAGTACAGACGTCTAGGGAGTTGAGCTAATGCCTTTGATAAAGATGTGTTTCTCCGCTTAAAGAGGTAATACTGTCTCTTCGTAACAGAACTTTTCCCATGACGACTCGATCGCAGTGCTAGTCAGAGACATATTATTATTATTATTATTATTATTATTATTATTATTATTATTATTATTATTATTATTATTATTATTATTATTATTATTATTATTATTAATACGGTTTGATGGAATTGTCACGGCTTAACGTATCCGCCGTAGTACACTTCTAAATAAATAAAAAGAAAATATGTGTGACGATTACGATACTTCCAAGTGCGAAATTTAAGCGCACTTTTATACGTGTTTTCTTTTCGCGACATATTGAGGAAAGGAACTTCGCACCGAAATCACCGCACCTGCTGGCAGTGGGTCAGTGGCGCCAGCGCCTTCGCAGAGGGAGGGGCATCATGGCAACGCTAACATGATGAGCAGCATCGAAGCCGGCTGTAGAAGACGACGACGACGACGAACGCGCGAGCGGTGGCACGAGCGCGTTCGCACGTTTACACCGAGGGGCGTCAACGAGCCAGCTGTGGTAAAAGACGCGCGCATTAGCGCGGTTACACCGATGCTGATGCCGACGCTCAACCTAGGAACGATCGCCTAAGAACAGCACTCTAAAAAAAATCAAGGTCATTTTGCCCTGCCAAAGTGGATGAGTAGCGGAGCTGTAAACCTCGTAGTAAGAAAGTTTGCGCAAAAGGTTTTGTTGCGTCACTAATTGTCACTTAGTAACGACGGTCGCAATGGTTTTGTGGTCACTGTGAATTACACTGACCGGCGTACTCGCAACCGCCAACACCTTCTTTGATAATGTCAAATCGATGAACGCGCGCATCCGGGTAATCGGTTGGGCCGGATCAGTGTGGCATCGCAAGCGACATGTCTGCAACACGACACGCGAAACCACTCCCTCTTTTGGTCCCGACACATCCACATTGAAATCACCGACGACGACCACAGGGGCGGGTAGTGTCATCGCAACTAACCCACGCGAAGTGAATAGCCACGAACCTCTCGGGGCTATGCAGGTATTGCATTTCTTCCTTGCTTACGGGACCTTATGCCGTCGATGATGACAGTTTTCGACATGCTGCTCTGCATGCTATGTGCGTGATTAGAAAAAAAAAAGTAAGCACTGTTCGCTTCACTTCGCGGAGTGCTTCTAGCATCCACCTTACGCGGCTATGACCCATTGCATTTTTTGCTTGCTTAGGGGGGTGTGAGCCATTGATGATGACAGTTTTTCTGTGAGTAAACGAAAATTCTATGGTGCCATAGCCATACAGCTCCGCTGCAAAAACGCCTAGTCCATAGCAATCATTGTTTCGTGCGGCAAGCTTAGGAGGGTGAATCAGAAAGTGTTTGCCCCTATATTTTATTAGTCAAAATAAGGTACATACATGTAATTACAAATATACGTACTATTCTACGTAGCTTACGCTATTTTCCCACATAGTCTCCACACCAATTCAGACATTCTCTCTTATCGCAGCACTAAATTTGAGATTTCCCTGCGGTAGAACTCGTCCGGCTGACTGTGGAACCACCGTCGGACTGCTGTCTTGGCTTCACCGTTGTACGTGAATCGCTGTCCTGCCAGGAACTTCTTCAGCGGAGCAGAAAAGTGAAAATCACTGGGGGCGAGGTCCGCACTGTATGGTGGGTGGTCCATACTCTCCGAGTGAAATGACCGTTCGTCAGTCAGCGACGCACGCGGCCTCTCCGAACTCTCATTGTCATGGAAGTATTCACGGCCTTTTGCGAACTCACAACAGCACCAACTCACAGTTCTCAAAGCGAGACACCTTTCCCCATACGTGGGCTGCAGTACCCCGTGGATACAGATGGGCGTTCGTCCCTTGCTCCACAAAAAAAAAAGAACAAATCACACTTCGTTTCTCGTACGCCGTGGACGTGTGAAGCACAACCGCAATCTACAACTACTGACAGCAGCCCCGTGCCGCGGAGCTAGCGGCAGATAAGGCCAGGCCGGGCCAAGGAAGGTCCACCGCTGGGAATGGATATGTTGACTTCGCATTTACAGCCGTAATTTGGCTAAACAAAATAGGGCCAAAGATTTTCTGATTCACCCTCGTATGACACAAAAAGTTGAAAAAAACCTGGCGTTTCGTTTTGTAAATGAATGATGTGTATAAGACGGTTCGTGCCTGAGCGTAATGAGCCACAGTCAATCGAACGGTCTCTTTGCAGTATCACCGCCCACATTAGGAGTTAGCAGCCATAATTATTCATAAAGAAAAACGGCTAACGACAAATACAGGCAATCAATTTCTCCACCGACGCACGCTAGTTTTGACTCGTCCGCGCTATACGGGATGTGCAAGATGAAACAACCGGAAAGTAGCACGAAAATTACTAAGGATCTCTGTCGCCTCGAAAGCCAAGAAAAGAAAAACTACGCTTAGGGTTTGTCGTACCTTAAAACTGCAAATAGATACAAGATTTCGAGGTCCCTTTGAATTCGTTCTCGCGGGCGGGTATAAAGACGGCCGCAATAAACACAGAAGTCTTTACTAGAAGAATTCTCTTCAGCCTCGAAACGCAAGTATTTCGCCTCTCGCCCCTTCCCCCCCCTCTCTCTCTCTCTCACACACACACACACACACACACACACACACACACACACACACACACACACACACACACACACACACACACACACACACACACACACACACACACACACACGAACGCGCGCGCACACACTTTTGTTCAATTTTGGCAGACTGAGCTTTGTGAAGCCTCATGAAGGGCGATCAATCCACCGCAGCAGGACTGCGAGAACAAGTGCGCGCTGAATTAGCATAATCTCGAGCCATCGGAGAAGCGCAGTCTTAAAGACGGGCATCTGCGAGACGAGAGAGTACGCGTGTTTCCGGTGGGAGCCCGAGTTTCTCGTCAATCCCTGCTCTGGGATTGCCGTTTTCTTTAAGGACATATGCACGCCTTGCGCGCACGCGCAGCGCACGCGCGAGCACGACATCGCGTGTCAGGGCAAGCAGGAAGGAAAGGATTAGGAAGAGGGTCGAGGTGGAAACGAAAATAAAGCGCGGCAGAATTCATTTATCTTTTGATGCCTTACAAGCCCGGAAGAGCACTTATCTATTCGTATTTAAGCCGTTCTGTTTCCAGCCCCAAACAGCCGTATGCATACATGTTTGCCTGGCACAAATAATGTAAACACTCGTCGAGTTCTTTTTTTTATGCCTCTTTCTGGTCTGTTTCCAACTCGCCTATACCAGTGCAGGGTATCAAATTGGAGACTCTCATTTGGTTAACCTGCCTGTTTTCCGTCTTTTTCTATTTCTCGCCTTGCATGCGACGACCGTAAAAACAAAGCGCGTAGAATATTCCGCAAAGAACGTTAACGAAAATGGCTACATAGAAGCGAAGTTAAAATTTGGAGCAGTTAAGCCACGGCGCTTAGAGAAACCTGCCAGCTACGACTTCGTTTTACGTTGCCCTAGCTTAAAGATACGCAAGGCATGAAGTTCTAGCTATTAGCGAACTATGCTTCTGCCTCTCTTACCTGACTTAGCCTTAGAGAAGGCTTGGGAAGCAGGCAAATGTGCAAGAATTACACATGGGTGACCACGACGTTCTGATATTCGCACACCAGCTCATCTGTGACATCCTTGACTTACACAGTAATTAACTGGGTCCATTTAATTGCATATCAGAAACGAAGTAACACATTAAATTCTGCAGGAACCGAAGACCCCAATTAGCTGGTAAACGTAGGATAGGATAGGATAGGAATAAACTTTATTTGTCCAACGGTTGTTGATGTTGGTGCCCGGGGCTAGGCTGCCAGGGGTCCATCGCCCGAGGAAAATCTTTCGAGATCCTCGGCAACGGCCCTGGCCCGCTGGACGGCCCACTCCTGGTAGGCACTCTGCAATTCTGTGACACCGGACTGACGAACCGGCACTGTGGCTTTCTCGTGAAATTCAAGAAACGAAAGTCTGGCCTTCTTGATTCTCGTATAGTAACCGATGTTTCTTCAACCAAAGGAACAAATATAGATATTCGAAGGAACACGTTATCAGCCTAAATAAACTTGTCGCTCTTTTGATGCCCTTTTAGGCGCCAAGAGCATTCGAAAATCGGAGTGTAGCGCAGGCAAGCCCAAGTCGGAATTCACATGCAGGGCTCGACTCGACGACGCCCTTGTCTAGCCTTGCGTGTGTTCATGTAACATAGGCCCGTATCTCCTATAGAGGCTTACGTAGCCTCAATGGAACTGAAGTAGTCAGTGCTCTTCGATATCTTGCCAAGGTGATTGGAACAGGACGATTTTCTTTTTGCGCATGCTGTGTGCTTGTCGTATGTCCTGTGCGCGTAATTTTATCTGTAACTCTTTCCATTTGGAGTGCAGCTTGATCAAGGGTTCTCCAGTTTTCATTACAGGACCTCTTCCAGTCTTTTCTCCTTCTAACTCGCCCCATACAATCATGCACCCTCGTATAGGTGCTGAGAGCGCGTGGTAACAAAACTATAGCTCGGTAACTGCTCGAGGTACATTATCCCAACGCTACAGGACGGCGCTATAACATTTCCTACTGTCGAGAAGACGCTTCCAGTGGATGTGCTATTGCGAATACGGCTTTTACGTCACTCGATGGTGCATTAAATGGTTAAGAAAAAGTACCCGAAGGAGAAGTGTGAAACCTTACAAAAACGAGGGCGCGAAAGTCGGAAAATAAATAAATAAATAAATAAATAAATAAATAAATAAATAAATAAATAGAAAACAGGGTGGCTGAAGGGTACAGCAGTATCGTACACGTCAGCAGAACATATTTTTTTAACCCCGATTATATTCTTTTAATATATCGCACGTCTCTGAACCGCCCAGACCGATGCTGTTGACAAAATAAGCGCGGCCCACGCACGGGTAAAAATGTATTCGGAATGGACCCGTTGCACTCTCCCGGCCCTCATGAATTCACCCTGAGGCTATCGCGACGCAGGCCTCGCTTTCTCACCGGTTCTCAAGGCGTGCCCCTTTAAGGGCGGCAGCGTCGCTCGTGGAAGACGATGTTTGCACTTCGCCAGCGATCTTCACCGATCCCATAAACAAGGTTTAAACTAGTCGCAGCCTTCTGCCGGTCAGCGACCTGACCCCGATGCCACAAGAGCACGGCGAGGGCGAAGGCCTCACCCGGAGAAGAATGCGCGGCAAGAACAAAGCGTCAAAAGCAAAAGCGCGAAGTAAGCAAGGGTTGAAAGGGGGAGCGCAATACATTGCGCCATAATATAAAGTGTGCTCAATTAATTAGTGGCAAGCAGCGATTGCGTAGCGCACACCTCTCTTAGCATGCGGCAAACACAGGGAACAGAGGATCGGAAGTAAAAAGAGGGCCAATCTGGAATAAAAAGATATATACATCACTGATTCGTAAGAGAAATTGGCGATCAGGTTCTTTTCTTTTTTTGTTTACTTTGACATAGGCACGTGGACAAGTTATTGCGACTCCGTTCCTGAAAACGTCCTGCCTCAACGGAAGCGCAAAAATCTTTCTTTTTATTATTTTGCTTGCAGTTGTGAAACATGAGCGCGAAAGCGATGATGGAGCAACGGTGCCTCCGAAGTCTAAGTGCACCGAACGGTGGGCTGTAAGTGGGTGCCGCAGTAATTATAAGCGCAAAGGCACCGCCCGGCATTGGAGAGCTCCTATTGTTCCCCATTTCGTATCTTTGATGTCGACGTCATCGAGTCTAGGACTTTTACCCACACAACGCATCCGTAACGATCGTAGGCGCAAGCTCATGTGAGCCGGTGCCTTTCAATTCAACTTTTAGACGTCATGACTAGAAGCATTAGGTGGAGATAAAGTGGAAACAAAATCATTGCAGAGTGTTACTCCGCGAAATCCCTAAGTACACCTAAAAATATGGTTCGTATGATGTAATACTTCCTTTCGCATGGTTCTGCATCGTCCTTATAATACGCAACCTCGCGATGGACTTATCTTGGTGATGACGCAGCCGGAGTGCCGCACGGACCAGTGACGAAGCGCGAAAGAGATAATAATTGGAACAGGTGTATTTGGAGAGCGTCCTCTATGGAGCATTGTCAGAGGAATATCTGCGCCATGCAGCCACTGATAAAGCTACGTTCTGAAAACTTGTGATAATTTTTTAAAAACTTCACTAATGATCATATTCCATCGGCTCGTTGACCAATCCTTAATAGTGGGTATAAACTATATTTAGAGGAAACACAACCAACCAATCGCTACAAGATCTTGTATCAGCATTCTCCCTCTTTCTTAGGATTATGATGCCGACGACAACCACAGAGAGTGTGGCCGTTCCCTGAATTTGTACGATGCTTTCTATTCATCAATACTTTATTAAAATTATTGTTGTGTTATTGTTGGCGGGAGACATGATGATGGCAGTACTTTGACACGGCGTTTTTCTTGCGGGGGCGCAACATCACCAACAAAAGAACCAATAAATCAACTGCACCTCGCTTAGCAGCCCTCGTGAGGCAGCTTAAATCGTCTCCTGCGCCTAAGGCAAAGCGAAAGAAAAGCCGGGGGCGACATTCCACGAAACGGATGAAATGGCGAACGCTTCAGCTGTCTCCGCAACGTTGCCTCTCATGATTAAAAGATCAGAATAGAAAAAGAAAACAGCGACAAAACTATTTCACCACTTAAATTTCATAGTGTGGTTCTTTATGATTTTGCGATTATCAGCGCATGCCGTACGTTTCTTTGGCTCATCCATGCGACAGTCAGTTCAGTCGTATTTCTTCCGTTTCCCTAACACAAACGTCAGAAGAGCGCTCCACAAGAACGGGCAGATGATTTGTAGTTAGTGAGAAATCAAAATGGGCGTATCTATCTATCTATCTATCTATCTATCTATCTATCTATCTATCTATCTATCTATCTATCTATCTATCTATCTATCTATCTATCTATCTATCTATCTATCTATCTATCTATCTATCTATCTATCTATCTATCTATCTATCTATCTATCTATCTATCTATCTATCTATCTAAAGTCCGTCGCCGCATCTCTCACATCAAAAGAAGATCGACACTGCGCGCGGAGTGAAGGATTAGTCAGCGACAATACTGTGCTCCCCACGCCGCCGCAACGACCTCTAACAAGATTAAGCGGCCGAGTGCCGTCTTCGGCCGCTGACGGGAGGAGAAGCGAGTCGAGTTTTTCGTCGTGATGAAGTGTAAGCTCCGTGCTCTGCGGGAAAGTAAGTGCTCGCCGAACGCAAGCCGAAATAAGAAGGCGGCATCGCCGGCGTCTTTTCTAGAGGTCGGACCATGCAGGATGCCGCCGCAGGAACCGCCGACTTGAGAGAGAAGCCACTCGTTTGAACCGCATCAGCCGGACTTACTTCGCACTTGCGGCACTGCTCCCTATGAACTTTTTCTCGGTAAGCTGAAGAAAACACGGCAAAGCAATGCTCGCAGAGGGCTATGCATATATAAATGCATATTCTCGACAGTTACAGTGATGTAGTCGAATCGCGGATATCTTAGAGTTATAACTTGCCCGTAAACGTACTGCAGTTTGGAGAGAGAGAGTTTTAGATTAGGAGATGCAAGCGGCTTGCGTACGCAAGAACTGGGGGCGACGGTACTGCGCATGCACAGGTCAAGCCGCCCAAGCCGCTTGCGTCCACTAATCTGAAACTCTCTAATACCGGGTGACCGACGCCGTATGCGTGAGCAGCGGTGTTGGTGGTTCCATCTTGTGTGCCGCGGAATATAAAAAAAAAACGCAGCTTTATAGCAGCGAGCGCATATACTATATTTAAACGATGCAGTAAAGCGTCGGCAGCTACAGCACCGTTAACATGGAGTCCTTTTATTTTCCTTCAATGAGAACGCCCACGTAACTAGCACAAACGCTTCCAAAAAGTTCTGGTTTGAGAAAGCAGAGTCCGGACACATTGGTACAGTCGAGCGCGATTTGAAGGTTATCGCGCGAGCGCCAACCAGCCCAGCACTCCAGGCACCTGGCGGCCGGTTTCGGGACAGGAAAAATCATGATTTCGCACTCTTCTCTCCCTCATTCGCTGTTACATACAACAACCATCACCCCGCGACAAACTCACCGGCCTTTCTCTCTATTCCACGCTTTCCATTTGTTGCGATAAAGTGTGGACTTGGTTACCTCGTATCTTCGCGGGCTTAAGCTAATGTTCTTGGTCACCCATTCTTCCTGGCTCAGCAGCAATGACGTTACATAGGCTAGATACAGCTTCGTAACGTCCAATTTCAGATAATACCGTAGAAAACGTCGTGCGCACTGCGATCACTGCCTGTTCGCAGAACCAAAAAAAAAAAGAAAAAGAAAGAAACTGATAACACAGCAGGGAGTGACGGCTGCTGAAGGAACAGCAAAAAGAGTGAGGGAAGCAGGCCTGATACCTCCCTCGCCTCGGCAGAGAATTCTGGGCCATGGCGCTGTTCGCGTTCCCGGTCGACGCTCGCGCGATCACCTTCAAATCGCGCTCGACTGTACTAGCGTTGCCACGCACTACCGCACTCGTATTCGATGAGCCGGTGTTACGTAAACTGCAACAGCTTTACGGAGGACCTGAAACTTAATCATGTCCGTCTTTCACTGTGCACACACTTTCGTAACCGATTTGCGTTTGCCGGTTCCGTTCAGCAGCAGCAAAAGAGGAACCACGGACACCGCGCTGCAGGTAAACAGAACTCTCCACATGCAATATGTGACTCGATTACGCTTCAGCGTGTAGAGTATTGCTACACACCGTCATGTTCGGTGGGATATTCTAGGTGCGGCGTTCCGTCAGCAGTGCTGAAGGAACAGCTTCATTCTTTTCCTCGTAATGCCTGTAGCCAAGAATTGTTGTCCGCATCTGCTTTCGGACCGTGTTTCCATTCTATTTACAAATAAATAATAATAACGCGACACGACTAGCTGTGCACTAAAGAGCTATCCAGCTAATACTTTGTGACCGCTAGAACTCGCTGGAAAATGCCTTAAGTATCATCCTGGACTCAAAAATGATTTCGATGGAGTCTTTAGCACGTTCAAATAAAACAATGTAACGTTGACAAATTTACTTACAGTTAATCATATTTATATTTAATTAAATGTTGGGGTATTCCGTGCCACGACCACGATCTGACAACGTAGTCTCAGACGCTTTCTTTCGGCGATATCACTTTTCCAGCGCTCTTATTGGCTGGTTGAGGAAAACCGGATGAGCTGGCTTGACTGGTTGAACACTACATCGCGCAATAGCGTATGCATCGCCGAAAGCAACCCCCCGAGAGAAACCGTGCGTAATAACCAGCGTGCCTAATGGCCCACTGGTTATTAGGCACGCTATAGTAGGGGACTCCAGATTAATTTTGACCACCTGGGTCTCTTTTCTCTCTTTGGCGTGCACTTAAATCCGAGTGCACGAGCATTTCTCGTATTTCGCCCGCTCATTTGCATGTCACGGCGGGCGCATTCCAGAGACGGTTCCGAGTTTTAGGTACACGCTCGAGAACTTCAAGTGGTCAGGATGAACCTTCAGCTACCCGCTGCGGCGCCCCTTTTTGTGCCGACGTTTCTCTCGCAGCCATATACACAGAACAGCGGCACTACTACAGATCACGCGCAAAGATCTACCACGGCTGCGAGGACGACGGCAAGTTCTACATTTGGGCGAGCTGGTTACGGACCCACGCTGAAATCGTGGTAGCGCGACGAACGAGGATGAGGAAGAATGGACACCGCAAGCGTTCACTCACTCGCAAGTAAAGGTTTCTTCGAACAAGACGTCGTGTGGGGGCATGCCAACCCCCGACCACGTTTCATGGGCATGCACGGCGTATACACGAAAGACAAACGCAGAAATTACGGAGCAAACACAATGCGAGGCGGCGCTGACCAGTTCACACGAAGTAATTCCAAAGGGCCATCGTCCGACAAGCAAGATGCATGGCGTACGGTAGCCAGCGGGGCCCTTGTGTAGGGGCTCCACCCATATAGCGTTTTCTTCTTCAGTAAAGTTCGTCTAACAAGACAAATATTCAAAATGAAGTACTAAGTGTGCAGTCGCCAGAGTTTACGAAACCCAATTTGCACGGATGAAAATCAGCAAAAAACAGTAACAAAACAAACGGAAAGTAAAGCAGAGGTGACAACGACGGTATAAGATCGCGCGGGATGTTCGTTATGAACAACGCTACGTACGAGCCTGTAGATACAACTGTACGTAGTATTTTCCTCTTTCACATTCTACGTAGCATGTAATTAAAATGTAAATAAATTATGGGGTTTTACGCGCCAAAACCAGTTTCCGATCATGAGGCTATCTGATCATGAGATCGTAGCGGAGGACTCCGGAAGTTTCGACCACCTGGGGTTCTTTAACGTGCACCTATATATATAAGTACACGGGTGTTTTCTCAGAAATGCTGCCGCCGTGGCCGGGATTCGATCCCGCGACCTCGTGCTCAGCAGCCCAATACCATAGACCACTGAGCAACTGCGGCGGGTTTCTACGTAGCATTTCTGGCGCAGATGCACGTTCACTGTCCTCACCACAGAGCTCCGCCACAACAGTGCTTTCTTTCTTTCTTTATTTCTTTCTTCGCCGCTGTCGATAGAGCTTTCTTTATTTCACGAAACGGTAACGTTGCGCAGAATCAGTCTTGTCATGAATCATTTCGCCTTGCGAAATTTCTACCTTCTCCGGACAGGATCCGGCGCACGAATTCGATAAGAAAAACAGTTTAAAAATCGCAACCGTAATTTTCCCGTTGTCAGATGCCTGTTCACTGAGATATTTCTTTCGACTTGTTTCGGGTTTTTCCACTAATCGAAGGAAATAAAAAAATAAAGCGCTAGCACAGAAATGGTGGGAATTGACGGTGATGTAACATTTCTTTTATAACTTTGCACTGGATGGCAGTGATGACAGCACAGACCTATTTTTCAGGGGCTAACGATTTTTCCCATCATATTAATGTTTCGCCGATTGAAAACGGCGAAGAAAGAGAATATGCTAAAAAAATGAAACGGAGCACATTTCATAGAATCTTCAGATATACACATCGCAACGTCTTTTATTCTTTTTTTTTCACAAGCCTCTGACTTTTGCGTTCATAAATATTGTAATAACCTTTTCTGAGGCTGCTCAATGAGAGTACCCTATATGCGCCCGAAGCAAGATACAGAAATAGAGAGAGAGAGAGAGAGAGAGAGAGAGAGAGAATGTTAACCAGCCAAGCCTGGATCGCTACCCTACGCTGGGGAAGGGAGAAATTGAATAGAGGGAAGGAAGTGAAAGAGAGGGTAAAGAGACGTGCACAGACAGTCATCGAGTCAAAGCCGCTAGTGCAAACAAGATGTTCTCAGAAAGCAGAGAAATTGAAGTGCACGTCTAAATTATTGCCCCAAATTTAGAACAACTAATCAATAAAACTTGCTCTAAAATTAAGCAAGATAAAACCTCACTTTATTTTTTTTAATGATATAAATCTGCAATTTTCGTTAGCAGGTTCAGCTGCCGCTTGTTTCTTTTTTTGAAAATGCATGTTAAGTCACAGGACATAATTATCATCACCTCATCCACCATTCGGCTCTTATTCATGTTTTGACATGTTAATAAGTAGTTTTTCTCGAGCAATCTTTTTCTCACTATTGTACTTGTAGGGTACACACATTGCTGCCGTAAACAACATTTGCTGAGCGGTTCTCTCGGTGCCGCATAGTAACTTGCGCGAATAAATTGCAGCTATTATACGCTATAGCAACATTTGCTAAATGGCAGCCAGCTTTCTGACCAGCGCAATCGAGCCATTATTAGCGTGTACTTGCTGAGCTTCCAGCTATACTAGTTGCTTATAATTACTTTTATATGGTTGGCAACCACTCAAGTGGTCGTTCTGAACAGTGCGCAGCTAGTCTGCTGTTCTCAATGGCAATCAGAAAGAACGGAAACAATGAAGAGCATATTGTAATCTACTGGAACATTAAGGGCCAACTGCACTGAAATTTCTGCTTGCATATTTACTAGTGTCGTTTTCAGGGCCAGTTGGTGCATGCTGAACGTATAGGAGGTTCCAGCAAGTACGGACGCGAGCACAAGTAAAAGGAACGTACAGGACAATGCTGTCCAGCGTTGTCCTGTCCGTTCCTTCAACTTGTGCTCGCTTCCGTACTTGCTGGAACCTCCTATACGTTCAACTTACATAATATGAACCCGCCGTGGTTGCTCAGTGGCTATGGTGTTGGGCTGCTGAGCACGAGGTCGCGGGACCGAATCCCGGCCACGGCGGCCGCATTTCGATGGGGGCGAAATACGAAAACATACCCGTGTACTTAGATTTAGGTGCACGTTAAAGAACCCCAGGTGGTCGAAATTTCCGAAGTCCTCCACTACGGCGTGCCTCATAATCAGAAAGTGGTTTTGGCACGTAAATGCCCATAATCTAATCTAAATTTTTGCAACTCGGTTATAAATTAGCAGTATGTAGCAGTGAACCAGACTTTGCAAAGCTACAGGGCTTCTCAACAGCCTTTAAGCAACACCTAAGCAAGCGGCGTTCGCACCTTGTCGTTAGCGGATATGACGCAAGCCTTGTCCAGCTCGTCGCCTCGAGAGATTTTCAGCGCTTTTAAGGTGCCGTCTAACCCCAGAGGTCATGCCGAGGAACCGTGCTGCAGGTTTTCAGGGATCTGTGTCGTGCGTCACTTCCGGCGAGCGATCGCGGCGGCGTTCTCATCAGTTTCCGTAACAGAAGTTTATATTCTTGCGAACTGTTTGTCAGGCATTCCCTCCTCTTTCAAACGAAAAACTTTGTCGGGGGCAGGCCTGTGTCTACATTAACTGAATACAGGAATTTTACGTGGTCCGAAATTTCGTTACACTTGACCTTCAACGGACGAAGTTATGAAACCTCAAGATATAGACGGCCAATCTAGATGTGTCGCACTACCACCAAGAAGTGGACACAAGTGGTGAACTGTTGTGAACACAAGTGTGAACAAGCAAGGGAACTGTTTTGTGAATACCGAAGCTGGCCGGTTGTCCTTTGTGATGTTGCGGACATGCAGAAGAAGGGCGTAACGACGAGCAACACGGTCGCATTCTTTCCACGCACTCGCGTGCGTTGTAGTCAACGATGCTACGAAGTCTCTCTCTCTCTCTCTCTCTCTCTCTCTCTCTATATATATATATATATATATATATATATATATATATATATATATATATATATATATATATATATATATATATATATATATATATATATATATATATATATATATATATTGTCCCGTCCTCTCTAACACAGCACCCACGTTAGTAAACAAGCACGTGTTCTGCTATTCACCTGGCCGTGCGATCGATGCAGCCATCAATAACTGATCGCGAGAGACGATGGTTGATTTGGGATTTTTATGGCGCAGCAGCCATGCAGACTATAATGCGCCAAATCGCGAGAGACGAGCTGACACGACAGTGGCGCAATGTGCTTGTACTTTACGCTTGTAGGCCATCGTGGGTTACAAAATGCATAGCGTTACGCGCCCTGCACCCCGCGTGATTACCTGTCGGGACAGTTTGGCGAATCGGTCACTCTGTCGTTGAGCTTGAGAGCGGATACACGAAATGTCAGTTTGTCGCGAAATCCCAAACCCAGTTTTTAGCATGCAAAGGAACTGCGCTGAAATGTGTCGGCACACGGAGTTTGTACACCTGTCGTAAATCAAGATTAAAAAACAAAAACAAAAGAAGACCGATAAAAAATCAATGCAGCAACAAATGTGCCTCTGATGACACGCTGTTGTGCCATTACCACCAGCCCGGATTCCGAATCTGCAAGATGCAGAATTTATCTTGTAAGCGCCCAAATTCTTCCTTGACAAGTCAAGATGCTGAGCCGTCAGGCAGCGGTGTCCTGCGGAGAAGCATCGGAGGGCAACAAGTTCAAATGTGTCACCAAGTGCCAGACAGCCCGGCGCCGCACCTCCTTTTGCCTGGAGGTCACCGCACGCGCGAACTTTGAACCGGGAGGCCAGCGCGGTCGCTGGTTGGACCTCTCGGACGACCGTCGAGTGCTGGCTTTGTATTGGGCCGTTTGAGTGACAATGGTTCTCGGGGATTATAAAGCCGCGAGGTGGCCGCCTCAAAACCGGATCCGCCGACCCACCAGGCGGATCCGGATCGGCACTGGGGCCCAGTGCCGATCCGAACCTGTCCTGTATAATGACCTGTATATAGTGTATAAAACCCCTTTTGTTATTCTCACCGACGCCTGACTCGGAGTCTTCGCTACCAACGCTCTGTCAGGAAACGGGTGACGAGCGCTACGGGACCACCTCAACGTCGTCATAGTGGTGCAGCGGTGCAAAGTCGTAACAACGCCTGTCAAAAAAATAATAATAAAAAAGTAGCAGGCGAAGCACCGATTGTAATAGCAAATTAGCAGATAGTAATACGAAGTTAGGATAGCAGTTTTAACGGCCGTATAAACTTGTAAACATTCTGTAGTTTAGAAGAACTTGTTGGGCGAGTTGGTAGATATTAGCGAACATTGTTTAACTGCGCGAACAAACGGACCACAAGTACGGCATGGGACATGGACGGGCGCAGCCATGTAAACAACTGCGCCCGTCCATGTCCCATGCTGTCTTTGTCGTCCGTTTGTTCGCGCAGTTAAACAATGTTCGCTTGTAAACATTCACTTGCTAACTAAATTAACAATGATATAATATCATGGACTCAAACCAACTGGCTCGCCAGCATGTTTTAACTAAATTAACAAGCACGGTGTCACGCGGGCACCGGTAAACATGAACACATCTCGCTCGATGAGCGCGGGAACTCGCTTTCAAAAGGCTGAAGTGAAGAATCACAGCAGCAGCAGGCGATCGCATTGACCTTCGTGCCTCTCTCGCTTAAACGCGAACGGAACGTCGAAAGCACAGCGCATATGAAGCTACCGGCACTACGCGAACTCCGCAAAACATCGCGGATCGCTTTGAGGATGAGGCCGGGCGCGGGCGCGCACTTTGGCCACGTCGCAGATAGCTTTCAAGATAACGGCGCACGCACGGCCGGCTGCGCCGTAAGCAGCAGCCGCAGGTCTGTTGAGGTGTCCTCCTGTGAGAGACAGTTATGGCACAGCACCTATCTCTTCCATTTCTCTTTAAAAATCACTTCACACACAGCAGCCGCAGGAGAAGAACGGCACCCCTCCCTCGCCTCATCCCGGTGCCTCGCGCGCGACAGGAGAGGGCGCACTTCCGGCCCGCCTACCTCGCGCGATTGAGCCGCGTTTGCAGGTTCACCCTCCCACGCTTACGCTCGACAATACACCACACGGCGCGTGGCGGATATTTTATCGCTCTTGGACTTTATGTAAAACCTCACGGCGACGGCAGAAATGCACCTGGCGCGTGTACATATGGTATCGCAATAAAAAGCAGCTGTTACGAACCTGCAAAAGAAACACAAAAAGTTAACTCTGGCGCATTTATAATTACAATATTAAGTGAGCCACCTTGTTCTTCCTACCGTTGGTTGGATAACTTTCCCCTATCTCTTGAGATGCACCGTGGCAGAGCTGCTATACATATATATATATATATATATATATATATATATATATATATATATATATATATATATATATATATATATATATATATATATATATATATATATATATTGTCCTGAGGTACCTTGCGCGTACAACTACAATAAAACGAACTCATGCCTTGGGGATACGCGTTAATTCATGTAAACCATGGAGAACGGTCCGACGTAAGCTAACGCGCACGCATTGAGAAGTGCAAGAAGGATAACGGTAGACTAGCTTCCGCAATAAGGAAGAAGAAAGTGCCGTCAAACATGCTTTCTGCGCCATTGTAATCGGAAGGTGAACAAGAAGAATTGAGAAAGAGAATGAACGACAAAGAACCAAAATATGCGAACGGGGATAGAGGTAAATAGAGATGTCGCAGTGAGAAAGAGAGAGAGACTGCACTTGAAGAGTGTTGCTACGAATTAGGCAAGACATGCAGAGCGCGATGTCGTGTGCAACGCAGCGAACCTCGGGCCAAATGTCGTAAAGGGTAACTTTTACGGTCGTGCTCGGGGGGCGCGCGAACAAGCTACCGGTGTCGCAACGAGTACACGAGCGACGCGAGCGAGCGAAGGCTGCTTGATAAGCATCGCTCGATAAAGGGCTCTGTAATGTTTTCGCTAGCTATACGGTGGCGCTGAGATTACGACAACGGTATAGGGAAACCTTCGTACGCACACCTGCGGTGTCAAGGATCCCTAGGCACGGGAACAGCCAGTGCTCTTCCAGCTTCGCGTATATGCTGGCGTCGTTGCGCGCGAAACGCTTTTCAGATATTTTCGAATTTCCTCAGCTCCGTCGGAAATTCGCGGTCAGCTGATGAAAAAAAATGACACTGCTGGCGAGAGTGTTTTAAGTTCGGCCGCCTACACCGGCACCTCCCTGAAACGCCGGAACCACACGACTCAGAAAGCTTGTTTGTGTACGAGTTTCCAAATTGCGCAACATGCTTGCCTGCGCCTAGTCAGACACAGGGACACTTTCATTGAAATAAAATAGTGGTTTCTTCTATAGAAGGCGCCAGCCGTGGCTAACGTTAACAGCGATTATTTACACCACATATTGAAACAGTTGCTTATGATTGATTGATTGATTGATTGATTGATTGATTGATTGATTGATTGATTGATTGATTGATTGATTGATTCCAAAGAAACACATGGCCTTTTCGACGCAGTACTGGAGGGAGCCAAAAGTACTTTTGGCCACTCAAGGCTAATTAGCGCAACCTAAAAGCTCTGTACACTGGCGCTTTTACATTCCGCACCGATCGGAATGGGACCGTAGGGGGATGGCAATCGAACTCGCGACCTGTTGGAATAATGCCCATGAATCCGCGACCGAACTGAACACGCCACTAGCGGGTAACATGAGTTTCCATTTTCTGTGCTATCCGTAACGCATGTTGAATGACACGCCACGTCGATAAGCTGGGTGAATGAAAATTTGGACAAGGCGTAGGGAACTTCTTTTTCTAACAGATTTTGATGTAACTGTTGACTTTAGGAACCTGAATTCTGGGGGTGGCCGAAGCGATAACATGGTGTTTTGGGGAGCCTTATGGCGAAGTGGTCCTTACCGAGTGAGTTTACGAATACTTACTCTTCCACGTACGCAACATAAATGAGGACGCGTTGAAGTCTGCCGCATAAATCTTCCAGCGCAGGAAAGAGTCAGCGGCACGCCGAAATCTGACACAGACAAACAACAAACACGCACACCGTGCATCACGATTACAGTGATGTCTGCAATCATCGGCGTTCTGTTCACAGTGGAACGGCAAGCGTTTGGCGGACCGAGACACGACGGTCCTCGAAATGTTTACGAAGGAGCTTCACCTTTCTCCTTGCGAGAGCGCGCGCGCTGCTAAAGTGGGAAAACAAGGCGTCGGGTCGCGTTCTATTTCGGCACCTGCCGACCACTTCGCAACTTCGGCCCGTCCGACGGGCCCGCCCTACTTGACGAGATGGGCCACATACATCTCTCGCGTGTGGCGCGCATAAGAAGGCGCCGGCCGGACCGGTCGTTACCGCACGCAGTGACCGCAAAGGGACTGCGTCTCCAGAGCCAATATTTGCATCTGATATTGTATTCACAAATAAGACTGGGGCGGCGTCGACCTGCGCGACGGAGTGCACGCTTGCTGTGTGGTGAAGTCCCTAGTCATTACCTGCTTCATCCACGAACGCTCTAGTCTCCGAGCGTTCCCTGAGTGTCTGTGTTGAGTGTACGGAAACAAAGAAGGAGAACAGTGAAAAAGAAATGAAAAAGAAAGACATTCAACGAGCGACGGCAGCAGGGATTGAGCAAACAAAAGCTTGCAGCTCTTTTATCCACTTCACGTTATCCTGCTGTTTCTATTCTCTTTATTTTTTATTTTTCGCTGATATGCGTGTTCTAATGAGTAAAACCTAAGTAGCGCCGTTGTCATTACCATACTTTCATTGTATTTATTATTTATGGCGCTCACGATTTCCCATATAATGATACAACGGTTAAAGGGTAACGGCATCGAACCGAGAAGGTCTCAATCAATCAGCGTTTGCGTAAAATGTTACATGGTGCGAGGAAAACACCTTCTGTATGAACTTCACTGATTAAAGTTTGAGCAACGTTTGTGGCTGGATTTCTTTTTCTCGCAACGTTGGATGGTTATATGAGAGCGCCGGTTACGTTTCCCGGCGACATATGTTGCAC